>NW_026396992.1:0-365 GCF_001194135.2 Octopus bimaculoides | reverse complement strand
TATGCATGTACATACATATATATCCATTAATATATATATACATATATATATATTTATATATACATATATTTATATATACATATATACATATATACATATACATAGATGTATATATACATATATACATACACATATATAGAGATATATATATACATATATATAAATATGTATATATATATATATATACACATAAATACATATATACACACATATATACATATATATATATATATATATACACATAAACATATATACATATACATACATATATATATGTATATATACATATATATATATACTTATATATACACACACTTATATATATATACATATACATATTCATATATATGTATATATATATATAT
>NW_026396991.1:0-253 GCF_001194135.2 Octopus bimaculoides | reverse complement strand
TATTATTATTATTATTATTATTATTATCATCATCATTATTATTATTATCAAGACAGTTTTCCTTTGCTTGGTGGCTTTGGCGAAAGAGGTTGTTTGTTGACAAGGCTGAAATGCATGAGGACAGATACATTCCTCTTTGGTAGAGCAACCATTGACTTCTTCAAGTTTCACTCGAAAAGGAAATTGAGAGTGGAAAGAGAAGCGCTGTCCTCGAATGAGTTTATTGAAAGGTGGGTGAAAGTTGCGAAAATGG
>NW_026396990.1:0-237 GCF_001194135.2 Octopus bimaculoides | reverse complement strand
TTTAGAAGTACTTGGAATTAAAGCGTGTTTTGTGTGATTGCTGAATTGAAGACGACAGAGAGCTCTGAGCAAAGAATCTGCATCAAATTTTACCAAAAGCTTGGGGATACCTGCCCAGAAGCCCACGCAATGTTCCAAGTTCCAGAAACAGTTTAGAGAGTCACACATTGTATGAGATGCACGTAATTGTACAAGTGGTTCAGACATTTCCAAGATGGCTGAAATGGTGTCGATAAT
>NW_026396989.1:0-320 GCF_001194135.2 Octopus bimaculoides | reverse complement strand
TCATGTTTTATTTTAACTCTTTCAATAGCACTCTTCACTTGCTCTTTTCTTTTTAATCACACTTGCTGGTATAATCTCTGTGACTGATTTTCTCCAGCTGTTACCACGATCTTTAATATTTCAAAACATTTTCTTTCTATCCCTTTAGGCTCTTTGATCATAAATTCTGCTCCCTAATTGTTCTCGAATCATGATCTTTTGTACATTCACTAATATATTCATTTACACACTCATTTATCCATCCAGTCATCTGTTCATAATTCATTCACTCATTCATCCATCCATCCATCCATTCATCCATCCATTCATCCATCCATCCA
>NW_026396988.1:1889-2003 GCF_001194135.2 Octopus bimaculoides | reverse complement strand
TTTGGTATCACATTTTCATCAGACATTCCTTCAATATTTTCGCATTCCACTGTAAAAAAATCAATAACGTATACAACATCACAAAACTGACAATCACTGAACAATAGCAGGATA
>NW_026396988.1:0-178 GCF_001194135.2 Octopus bimaculoides | reverse complement strand
ACTCTTCCATTCCATTTCCATTGCAATGCAATCTGTTGTGATGACATGCAACAATCATACATAAATGGTATTGGCTATTAACATCATCAGTTTTGTGCTTACTTGTTGGTTTCACACATATCTTCACAGAAACAGTCACTACCACAGGGATTTCATTGGTAGTGGCAACAATGGTCAG
>NW_026396987.1:0-319 GCF_001194135.2 Octopus bimaculoides | reverse complement strand
ATTACAACTTTTAGTTATAAGTATGAATTCTTAAGGTTTTTTTTTTATTATTCGCTTAAATAACAAAAGATTTCCTAAAGTACTAAGGTACACTGATTTGGCTCATCAAAACGGGTGTTAATCGCGACTCAAGTTGAAATTTGTTCTAATTCAGGCCTTAAACTCTGGGATACAGGAAATCACCATGTTTATTACATTTCAAAATCGTAACCGCAACGGATAAAATGCATTGCAGCATTTCTTCTGATTCTTTGCATTCTCATTCTCAGTGGGCTGACTCGCCTATGTGGATTTGGAGATACTTTCAAAATGTGTCGAC
>NW_026396986.1:0-321 GCF_001194135.2 Octopus bimaculoides | reverse complement strand
TTTTTTCTGTTATTATTCTATTTGTTATACATTCTTAATTTTGTCTATGATCTCTTTGTACTTTCTTTGGAAGCTTTGTCTGACATTCTATTTAATATGCGGAGATTTACATTACTTTTTGTATGCTCAATTTAAGCTGAAGCCATAGAATATGTCTGACGTTTAACTTCTTCATATCCAACACACTCTGGACTATTGTAAATATCACACATTTTAAGCAGTTTATTATTTCTCACAATAATTTTGGTTGAGTTAAAAAGCTTATAAAGTATAATTTGTATATTTTCATTTGTATGCACACATTATATATATATATGTATG
>NW_026396985.1:350-564 GCF_001194135.2 Octopus bimaculoides | reverse complement strand
GTATGTATATATGTTTAAGTATTTATTTTTATATGTATATATATATATATATGTGTGTTTCTGTATATATTTGTGTGTGTATATTGTGTATATTTATGTATATACATTTGAGTATATATATATGTATATTTTGTGTGTATAAACTAGAGTGTACATATGTGTGCATATATTTTTATATATATATGTATATATGTATGTATATGTGTATCTATAT
>NW_026396985.1:237-340 GCF_001194135.2 Octopus bimaculoides | reverse complement strand
ATATATGTATGTATATGTGTATCTATATAATATGTATTTATTTGGGAGTATGTGAGGGTGAGTGTGAGTGTGTATTTGTATATACTATTCCTTCTTTATTTAT
>NW_026396985.1:123-227 GCF_001194135.2 Octopus bimaculoides | reverse complement strand
ACTATTCCTTCTTTATTTATATGAGTGTATGAGTGTATTTGTATATATATGTACGTTTATGTAGGTACATGTGTGTATGTGTATATATATGTTTATGTATATAT
>NW_026396985.1:0-113 GCF_001194135.2 Octopus bimaculoides | reverse complement strand
ATATATATATATATATATATATATATGTAAGTGTGTATGTTTTAGTCTATATGTATTATTATGTATGTATATATGTGTATGTATGTATTTATTTATGCATACGTATATATTAG
>NW_026396984.1:1027-1910 GCF_001194135.2 Octopus bimaculoides | reverse complement strand
GGTTGGGCGAAAAATAGGACAACCAGAATCACTTTCCTGATCCGTACCATCTACGACATACTTCCCCAGTCGTACAAACCTAAAGCATTGGAAAATAGAAGAGAAAAGACTGTGGAAATGTTGAAAGGTCGGGACGGTGAGACATCTCTCCAATTGCCCACTACTGGAGCACAGATACAAATAGCGCCGTAACCAAGTATCTGGATTTAAACTACAACTTATCAGCACATTTCTCATCTTCATCTTATGCCCGTTGTTATTCTTATTCATCCTTCCCATTTTCTTTTCATTCTCTCAGGCAATTTTTTCCTTCAGTTTTTCCCTCTCTTTTTAATCCCGCTTTTCTCGCCTTCGTTCGTTCATCTTCTTTAACTGAATCATCACTACTTTATTTCTTACATTCTTTTACTCTTCATGGTATTTTTCCCCCTTCTGCTAATTCTTATAATCCTTTTTTCGATGTGATCTCCAGTTGACAGCTGGTAAAGGGAATATCCAGCAGTGCGAGCTGAAAATAGAATATTCTACTTCTATTTATCTATCTTTCTGTCTTTCCATTCTTCTCGCCTTTTTGTTTTCTTTGGCCTTATTCATTTCTACTGTTTTTTTTCTTCCTAAGATACTACTTCTTTCTCTTTTTTCTTTCCCCTTCTCTTTCACTGTCTCTCTGTTGCATATACTGTTTCTCTCACACATATTCTTTTCTATTCTAGGCACAAGGCCCTAAATTTTGGGGGAGGGATCCAGTCGATTAGATCGAACCCCGTTCGCAACTGGTACTTAATTTATCGACTCCGAAAGGATGAAAGGCAAAGTCGACCTCAGCGGAATTTGAACTCAGAACGTAAAGACAGACGAAATGCCGCTAAGCATTTCACCCGGC
>NW_026396984.1:0-528 GCF_001194135.2 Octopus bimaculoides | reverse complement strand
ACACACACACACACACACACACACACACATATATATAACGTATAGGAGAGCAACAGTATAAAATCCCCTTATTGACCAAATAACAGGTACGAAAAAATGGCTCAAATACCATTGATGTTAAGCGTTGCTGTCAGGTCCCAAATCAGTGCCGATCAAGTAGACCTATGATAATTTCAGCTGGGGAAATTCTGTCTTTATCCACCGTGAATAGAATCAAGCATTACAATATGTGTCATTTTCTAAAACAGTAAGAAGGTTGTGATGTAATTGGGATTTGGCTGCTATTTCTGGCAAGTTGAAGATCTCGTAGAGTTTCAAGTCAGAGCTCACTATCTAAAGCCAGTAAAAGCGTCGAACAATAATATCCTAAATTCGAAGCCTTTTGCTAATTAAACCAGGGTCAAATTACATAACTGAAGCCTAGGTTCGGAAATTAATATAAGCCTGAACACTTACGTTTTCTCCCATCTTTCTGTGTTCGATAAAATGTTGTTGTTGGCACTCCGTCGCTTACGACGTCGAGGGTTC
>NW_026396983.1:0-343 GCF_001194135.2 Octopus bimaculoides | reverse complement strand
TATATATATATATATATATATATATATATATATATGCGAGGAGTGCTGAAATGTTCCTGACTTTGGACAAAATAAAATAGAGGAAGATCAGTTAATTATGATTTTATTCAACATACTCCTCTTTCACATCCATATACTTATTCAGGCGGTAGTTCAGTTTTCCTTACCTCTCTAAAAGAAATTGGAAGTTTGGGCCTCTAACCACGCCTTTCGCCAAACCCTTACAGCAAAGAACTTTACAGCGTCCCCTCGTGTATTTATATATATACATATATATATGCGTGTGTGTGTGTGTGTGTGTGTGTTTCATTACTGCCTAACGTACTAAGCTACATATCTATCG
>NW_026396982.1:0-334 GCF_001194135.2 Octopus bimaculoides | reverse complement strand
TTTTTTCTTTTTGTCTTTTTTTTGTTCTTTTTTCTTTTTCGCCCATCTTTTTCCAACTGCATCTTGTAACTATAAGACAAATAACTGACCTCATACGACGATACGTCTGGTTGCTTTTATATTGCTTTGCTTTGTATTTTCTTCTGGCTGCTCTCCTCAAGGTATATTACCGACCGAACTCATGCAAAACCACCTCTCAGAGGAAGAATATGACATTATTATACTCACGAGACTACGTTTTCACTTTAAAGTCTATTTTAGATCTCTGAGAGCGAATCAGAAAATATGAGAACTGAACAAAGAAATGGCATTTCTAAATTTCTAATCCCATTAT
>NW_026396981.1:0-517 GCF_001194135.2 Octopus bimaculoides | reverse complement strand
GGCACATACAGAGGAAGATATGCAACATTTAATGGATAGATTTTCCACTGTATGTACATATTTTGGACTCCCAGTAAGTCTGAGAAAAACCAAGGTAATGTTGACCCCACACCTGGACAAATATACACTGAACCAAACATCTTCGTGAATGGAACAAGATTAGAAGTCATTGACACCTTCGTTTACCTTGGAACCACACTGTCAAGGGATGGTGGTCTTGATGCAGAAATATACCATCGAATAGCGAAGGGAAGTGCTGCATTTGGAAAGCTTGAAAAGCGAGTATGGGCTGATAGAGATATCTCCCTGCAGACAAAAATCAGCATCTACAAAGCGTGTGTATTGACTGCACCTCTTTATTCAGGCGAAACATGGACCACTTACAAGTGTCATGTAAAGATGCTAGAAAGGTTTCATCAAAAGTGCTTAAGACGCATCCTAGGAGTAAAATGGAAGAGTTTCGTAGGAGATACAGAGGTTTTGTGCAGGGCGCACTGTAGCTCAATTGAAAAACATA
>NW_026396980.1:0-218 GCF_001194135.2 Octopus bimaculoides | reverse complement strand
CCTTTCTGTTGAAGAGCATAGGCTCAAAACATAAAAGACTTTCTCACCTTTCCAAGCGTCAAACTAATACACCTGTTTGTTGTTTATACACCTGCCTTCATATTTTGTTTTTCTGTAAATTTCAACTATATATATAAGTGCATGGCTCAGTGGTTAGCGCATCATGTTCACAATCATGAAGTAGTGAGTTTGATTCCCAGACTGGGCTGTGTGTTGTG
>NW_026396979.1:0-254 GCF_001194135.2 Octopus bimaculoides | reverse complement strand
GCCTGGTGTACCCTTATCAGACAGATAGTCATGATGGGTATATTGGGCTTCGTACATTTTACCCCAGTGACACTTTGATAGCATGCACTGCTCTCCTACACAATAATAATAATAATAATAATAATAATAATAATAATAATAATAATAATAATAATAATAATAATAATAAATGTTCTGATGCAGCACCAGGCAGTGGCTCTCACAGCTTCTGATCGTAACTGATTGGAAGTGTTATCATGTACATTGTTTTGTCT
>NW_026396978.1:0-717 GCF_001194135.2 Octopus bimaculoides | reverse complement strand
ACGTAGGATGAAGTGGCGTGCCATGAGTTGAGACTGAGTCTCAAAGTCATAGTCGTCACTACTGAACCTGCGTAGACGGAGGAATTGGGAATAGGGGATGGAGAACTTGGTGTGTTTAGGGTGGGAGGAGGAGAAGTTGAGATATGAGTGTGAGTCTGTGTTTGTAGTGGATGGAGGTGGTGAGATTGGAGTGATGAATGCTGACCGAAATGTCGAGAAAAGCGACTGAGGTATCGGAAATAGTGCAGGATGGAAAGATCTGATAAAAGAGAGGAAGGAGTCTAGATATTCGAAGGAGAGTGAGGTCGCACCGATACAGTCGTCAATATAACGACCGTATAGTTCAGGAGTGGGACCAGTGATACTTGAGAATATTTGGGCCTCAACGTAGGCAACGAACAGGTACGCATACTTGGGACCCATTCTCGTTCCCATGGCCACTCCCGAGTCGTGCTGGTTAAAATCAGCCGATATTCAATAGGAGGTTAAATTAGCCTCATTTAGGGATGGTATCATCCAATGAATTACTGGTCCAATACCTAATATGTATTGTGAATAATAATATCTACAAAACAATAGGTTTATATATAAACCATGGCTTATAATCATTCAAAGGAAAGTAAGAAAATGGAGATATAGCATTTAATGAAATAATAATAATAATCTTTGGAGATGATAAATCTTTATTAAATGCTATATCTCTATTTTCTTACTCCC
>NW_026396977.1:0-398 GCF_001194135.2 Octopus bimaculoides | reverse complement strand
TAACCCTCATCTTGCACCCTTGCTTCTACTCCCCATCTACTCACAAACGAACCACCTTTTCATCCAGCTTCTCCTTAACACACACAGCCCTCAATCTCTCATCTCCCTACCAACTATACTAATCATACCATTCTCATCACTCTGCCCACTTACCCTTCAGCAAACCTAGTTATTGGAGACTGCATTTGGCCACTTTTATCCTTCCTCTGCCTTCATCCGGTACACAGTAACTTCACCATGATGTACTGCCAACCAACACTCACTTTCTCTCCTCTGAACCATCTCTTCACCTACCATCTATCCAACCACTTCAAAATATAGGAAATAACAAAGAGAGGCAACTCTGGAGCTAATAATTCCGTATTTCCCATTGATAACAGCTAAAGAGCTAGAAACAC
>NW_026396976.1:0-354 GCF_001194135.2 Octopus bimaculoides | reverse complement strand
TTTTTATGTCGAGTTATATGAATATGGACATTTAAGACTTTAGTAGGGAACATATAAATTAAACTATTACACAAACAGGTATGACTGCAATTTCGAAGTTTTTTTCTATGTGTGAGTGCGTGTGTGTGCATGTATATGTGTGCATGTGTTTGTGTATGCGTGTGTATGTGTGTGCGTGTATCTAGATATGTGTGTACGTATGTGTGTGTATGTATATATTCTTTTACTTGTTTCAGTCATTTGACTGTGACCATCCCGGAGCATGTATATATAAATATGTGTGTGTGTGCGCGCACACATACATATATATATATAAATAAATATATATGTATATATGTATGCATTTATATATAT
>NW_026396975.1:0-500 GCF_001194135.2 Octopus bimaculoides | reverse complement strand
CCAACCCATGCCAGCATGGAAAGCGGACGTTAAACGATGATGATGATCATTACTATTGGTGTTCCTGAGCCTAAACTAGAAACCTCTATGCCTACGATTACTGTTGTTTATTATTGTTACTGCTGCTGTTGTTTTTGTTGTTGTTACAGTTCTGCATTGTGTTATGATTGTTTTTTTGTCGTTATTTTATGTGTCTGTTTGTCAATGTGAAGCTCTTAAACGTGTTCCAGAGGCAAAAGTAAATTCCTTCTGTTAACAGAAGTTTTCGAGAATTAATCAGTTGTAATTGAAACAGCTGTCAGCTATTATTCTTATTTCTCTGTCAATTATCACGTAACTTCATAATTTGTCCGTATTTTCTCTTTCGTGGTTTTTTTTTTATGAGATATTTCTATTGTTTCTGTCATTACTGGGGGTGGGTGGAAGGTGGAACGGTCGAGCGTTTCATATATGTGCATATACATACATACATACAAATAAATGTATGTGTGTGTGTGTAT
>NW_026396973.1:0-538 GCF_001194135.2 Octopus bimaculoides | reverse complement strand
TGAATGCGAAAGAGATAGTTGAATAACTGTAAACCTACTTTGGGCCACCCAGTGTGTGTGTGAGATGATGATGATCGTCCTTGTTATTTTAACATCCACTTTCGTTTGGGGTGGATGGAATTCATTAAAACAAATTTTCTGTGGCTAGATTCCCTTTCTGTCTCCAACCCTCACCTGTTGCCAAGTAAGTGGAGCACATGGCTTAGTGGTTAGAGTGTTGGACTCATGATTGTAAGATTGTGGTTTCAATTCCTGGACCAGGGAAAATGTCATATTCATTTCACATTGCTGCAGTAACGCTGCGATGGATCAGCATCCCATCCGGGTAGGAAATATATAAGCCATGGAAACTGGCCTTTTATGAGGCAGTGTGACTAGATGTATTCACATCTATCATGTAATGTTATGACAAAGCAACCTGAAGAGAAACACAAACTCTCTCTCTCTCTCCCCTCTTTTTCTCTCACTCTCTCTCAGTCTCTCAAACACACACATACAAATATATACTCATACGAGGCGGCGAGCTGGCAGAAACGTT
>NW_026396972.1:0-224 GCF_001194135.2 Octopus bimaculoides | reverse complement strand
ATATATATATATATGTATGTATGTATGTATGTATGTATGTGTGTATCTATATCTATACATGTACATATATATGTATATATGTATGCATTCAATACGTGCTCTATTCTCAGTTTTCTCTGTTGCCACTGAAGTATATACAGGAATGATGCTCGTTGTACGATGCAACTGATATCGCATTCTACATACACTTTTACATGCGTCCGTACATACACATTTAAATTTAA
>NW_026396971.1:0-1135 GCF_001194135.2 Octopus bimaculoides | reverse complement strand
TTTTGCCGTCTTCCCCATGCCAACATTTGCCTTGCAGGTAAAATTTGCAATTTTTGGGTGCCTTCCAAATTTCTTCTTTCCTTTGGTGTTTTGGATGGCATCGGATCCACCTTGGGATTTTCTGCTTTTTGTTCTTCCTTTTCTTGTGGGTACTGTTTTCCTCTGGTTATCTATTAGGATGCGGGCTCCTTTCCTTTGTAGGATCACTGGCACAGAGTGGCTTCTATTTGCTGCTACCTTGGCTCCACTATCCTTTTCTGTCTGGTTGTTCATAGGAGTGGGTGATCCATTCTTTTGAGGAGCCACTGGGTCAGAGAGACTTCCGGGTGTTTTTTTCCTTTTCCTCCTCTCCATCCTTATCAGCGTTTCCACCATGGTTTCCGATTATGACATCTAGGGTGTCAATGTGTGGTCTGATGTGTGCATACGAGCGGAGGAATTCATTCTTCTTCCGTTCTATCTGATCAGTGGTTCTGTGAAAGCCATTATTCTTCAGTGCAGCAGTGATGATGTTGTTTGGGGGATCGCCACTAGCAATCATGCATGCTCGCGACAGAAGATCTAACTCTTTCTTCTCCCACTTTGGTGCCATCTTATATATATAAAGTATAAAAACTATGGAAATATAGAAAACTATAAAAAATTGTAAAAATAATATAAAAATATATAATAACTATAGAGGCATATATATATAGAGAAAATTATAACAAAATATTTATTACATATAAAAAGATATAAAATAAAAAGGAAAATAATATAAAAAATATATAAGAAATTATAAGAGTATATATGTATAGAAAAAAGTAAAGATATTTGTTTTAAATAAAGAGATAGAGATAAAAATAAATATACCAAAATTTAATATAAATAATGCCAAAAGTGAAAAAAGGTTTTAGAGTTGTTTGTAAGGTATATAATAAAAATACATAAAGATAAAAGAAGTATATGTATAAAAGTATATGTATAAAAGTATATTTATAAAAGTATATGTATAAATGTATAAATTATAAAATATATAAATGTTTTCCTAACCAAATATAAAAACGAAATATATAGATATCATGTAAATTATAATAACCACACGCTGGTCAACATAACGTTCCAAATCATGTGAATAACTTTTGTGCTACACACA
>NW_026396970.1:0-338 GCF_001194135.2 Octopus bimaculoides | reverse complement strand
ATGTATATATACATATATATATGTATATATATATATATGTATGTATATATGTACAAACTTACTTGCAAAAAGGACTCAGGCATTCAATGATGTAATAATACAAAAGATATATATGCATGTATACACACATATATGTACATACTTACATCTACATGTGTATATAGATGTATATCAGGGTACAGGACGTTAGAACAATGAACTACAGCCAACGGAACGAACACATAGGAAAACAGATAGCCTCTTGGAATTAATCCTTCGTCAGCTGCCTCTATTCTAATTAGACGTTTCGGCCCTTCTTTCTCTCTTTTACCACATCCATCTCTCTATCTGTCTGACTA
>NW_026396969.1:3045-3949 GCF_001194135.2 Octopus bimaculoides | reverse complement strand
TCAACCTTAATAATTTCCAGCTCAATTTGTTTAAGTCCTAATTCCCTTCCTGCAAAAGATACAAGAAGAAGAAATAATTGCAACGAGATTAACAATAATATGAAAGAAATGAACCTTAGGTTTTAATAAATATAACAAAGAAACTACATCAATAGAGAAATTTTTTAAAAAATAGTAACGGAAAATGAATAAGATAAGACAATGTTCTCTTTTTCTAAGAATGCTGATTACAAAATAACAAAGTTGAAATAAGGTATAAAGATAATCATCATCATTTAGCGCCTGCATTCCATGCCAGTATGGGTCAGACAGTTTAAATGAAACTGGTAAACCAGAGAGCTGCACCATGTTCCAGTCTTATTTAGCATGGTTTTTACAGTTGGATGCCCTTCATAATGCCAACCACTCCAAGGGTGTAATAAGTACTTTTAATGTGTCACTGGCACATGTGCTAGTTACGTGACACAAAGATCGATCATGAATATCATATTACTTGGCTTTAGAGGTCTTCTCAAACATGGCATATCACCAAAGGTCTCCATCACTTATTATTGCCACCGTGAGGCCCAATGTTTGAAGATCATGCTTCACCACCTCATGCCATGTCTTCTTGGGTCAACTCCATCCATAGGTTTCCTCCACATTTAGAAACAGGCACTTCTTTACATCGGCTCCCATCATCCATACGCAGCACATAACCATAGCAGTGCATTCGTCTCTCTTGCACATCAGATCTGATGCCTCTTACTCCCAACTTACACCACTCTGTTGTACATGCATACTGACATTGTGCATTCACCAAAGCATACTAGATTCATTTCTTTCAAGCCCACACATGTCCTCAGGAGTCACAGCCTGTGTTTCACTGCCGTGTAGTATGGCTGTTTACACATAAGCATCATAC
>NW_026396969.1:826-2326 GCF_001194135.2 Octopus bimaculoides | reverse complement strand
TATTATGAACAAGAGGAGGCTGAGGATCTACCCTAGGTGAACCTCTACTTGTTCCCTGAATTCATCACTATACTCGTTGCCAACCCTTATTGACAGCATCCATGTACATGGCTTGTACAACTCTCACCAACCACTCCTCTATCCCTGCCTTCCACATTGATCATCAGATAAAGGAGTGGGGAACCTTGTTGAAGGCTTTCTCCATCTCAGCAAAAGACAAGTATAGAGGTTTATCTTTGGCTATGTATTTCTCTTGCAGTTGCCCTACCAGAAATATAGCATGAGTGATGCTTCTCCCTGGCACAAAACCAAACTGCATCTCATCTAGACTAACTCTCCTCCTAATTAGTTGAGCTACGATCCTCTCCATAACTTTCATCACCTGATCCAGCAATTTGATACCCCTCTAATTATTTCTATCTAATTGTCATCTTTACCTTTGTAGCAGTTGACTATTGTGCTGCTACACCAGTCATTGGGTATGGCTCTTTCATGAACCACCCGATTTACACTATGGGTGACTAGAGCATAATCCACACTGCCAGATTTTTTAAGCATCTCAGTGGTGATCCCTGATGGGCCAAGGTCTTTGCTGATCTTCATATCCTCCATGGCTTTAGCTACCATGTCACTGTCTATTCAGATTGCTGGTCCTTCTGTTGGATCCACATTAGGCAGACACTCCTCCTCCCATGCATTCTCTACATTTAGTAGCCTTTCATAGTGGCACTTCCAAGCCTCTATCTTTGCAGAGTCACTAACTGCAAGAGAATCATCGTCAATGTAAATACACTTCTCTCCAACAACACTCCATTTTCCCCTGGCATACTGTCTTGTAAGACATTGGCAAACGTCTTCTTTTCTGCTTCCCTTCTGGCTTAGTATTCCTGCTTCTTAGCTTCCCTTCTTGCTGCCTGGTATAACTCTTTGCTGCTACCATCCTTCCAGTCCTTCTAAGCCTGTTTCTAATAGCCCTGTCAACTAACTGTTCCACCACCATGTTACTTTAGACCTGGTTTGAACTTTGCATAAACCACAAATTTGGTCTGTGACTTGCAGCAAATTGTCTCATAGAAACCTCCACTTATCTTCTATTTTGCAAGGCTGTAGCCCCTCCTCCTTCTTATCAAATGCTTTAGTTACGACATCTCTAAATCTCTGACTATTCAAAGAATCCTTAAGCTTCCATATCCTTCTTTTCCAAACTAGCTTGCTTCTTGGAATTCTTTGTGCCACCAACTTGAAGTCACTAGTGAATAACCCATGCTGAGGAGTACAATCCCCTCCAGGGAAGGACTTTGCATTTATGAGCAGCCATGATTACACATTTCTAATGAGAATGTAGTCAATCTTGCTAGCATAGTCACCAGATTTATAGGTTTTCAGGTGACTAGCTGGCTTTCTGAAGTTGGTGTTTCAAATCAGTTGGTCATTTGTATCACAGAACTCCAACAGCCTTGTTCCTTTCTCATTTTGGGAACCAATTCCATGGCCCACATG
>NW_026396969.1:0-556 GCF_001194135.2 Octopus bimaculoides | reverse complement strand
TATCATTAGACTTGGCGACTAGATTCACAACCATGACCATTTAAGGCTGTAGATATTATCCAACCACCTAGTTCTCAGTCTAACCCTAAGTCTCCTGCCACTTGGCTCAACTTGATGAATCTATTTTGCAGCTCTTTCCTGCAACATTCTAATTTGATATCTGTAGAACCAGAGCTGTGGAGATTTAGTGGCCCAGCCTGGAGAAACTCCCAGATTTCTGAGCAGTGTGCATCCTTTTGAGTAACATTACTTTAGGGACCCTTTAGAGGATCTCCATTTCAGTTGCTTGGTATCATCACATGACAATGCCTGAAATAGTGTGAGGTCTCTCCTCCTCTAATTAATACTTATAAAGTATCAACATTTAGAAACAGCTAGAAAGTGGAGATTGAAATATGAAACAATACCAGTAATATACACCTGGACCAATTAAAATACGAATAGATATGATACCAGAATGATTTCAACTACACAGAGTACAAAATGTAATACAGTCAGGTACACATAACATACTTCTAGATTCATGACTCATCATAAGGATTTCTTTTACTGGATG
>NW_026396968.1:0-405 GCF_001194135.2 Octopus bimaculoides | reverse complement strand
CTTGATAACATATTCTGCTAATATATTGTCTAGTGGAAGCCTACACTTCTACTCCATTATAATTTTGTTATTGTTGCTGGTCAACCTCTTTCTTATATATATATATATATATATATAGATATGTATGTATATACATATATGTGCATATATATGCATATATACACATCCATATATAGATGCATATATATGCATGTATATATATGCATATGCAAATACATATATATGTATATGTATGCATATATATATATATGCATATATATATATGTATATATATATATATATATATGCATATATATATGTATATATATATATATATGCAGATATATATATATGTATATATATGTATATATATTTTTGCATATATATATGTATATATATATATATGCATATATATATATGTATATA
>NW_026396967.1:0-307 GCF_001194135.2 Octopus bimaculoides | reverse complement strand
GAGTTCTCAGCATGTAAACATTGCTCGTAGCGAAGTTTCTTAAGGCTAGCAGATCGGTATTCGTTTGTATTTTTTTTGTTGATAGATTTATCTCTGGGCATAGTGTATTTTTTTTTTTTTTTCTTTTTGTGGCGTTCAGAACCACATGGCTAAAGGTTTGGTCTCACTGCCTGGACACTATCAGCTGATGTACTGTACTATTGCCACAGATATTACCCAATACCTCATGAGTGTTACTGAAAGTCATAGGCTGTAAAAAGTCCGTTATATGTATATATATATATATATATATATATATATATATATA
>NW_026396966.1:0-319 GCF_001194135.2 Octopus bimaculoides | reverse complement strand
ATATATATATCTGCCTGTCTATCTATCTATCAGTGTCTGTTTCACTCTCTTCCTCCCTCTCTCTTGCTCTCTGTCTGTCTGTGTGTGTCTCTCTCTATTTCTTTCTCCCTCTCTGTCTTGTCTTTACTTCTCAGACAGTCTGTCGGTGTGTCTGTCTCTCTCTCTCCTTCCCACACTCTTCTCTTTCTCTGTCTGTCTCACTCTCACTCTCTCTCTGTTCCTCACTCTCTGTCTGTATTACTCTCACTCTCTCTTTGTCTCTCTCTCACCTTCCCATCAATCCTCATGTCTGTGTCATTGTTACATTATCTGTCATCAC
>NW_026396965.1:4802-5075 GCF_001194135.2 Octopus bimaculoides | reverse complement strand
GATTTCAATATTTGAATATTAAATTGTTCAAAGATTTTCTCCAATGTTCCAATGGTATACTGCATTGAAAGCTAACATGAATGAAAATGAGGACATACTTCTGTTCAAATTACAGGAATACAACCTCTATACCTACATACATACATACATACACACACATACACACATACGTATATATGTATTTATGTGTATATATATATATTTATGTATATATATATATATTTATATTTATATACATATATATATATATATATATATATATATATATATATA
>NW_026396965.1:1026-1977 GCF_001194135.2 Octopus bimaculoides | reverse complement strand
ATATATAAATATATATATATATATATATATATATATATATGTGTATGTATGTATATATACGTGTGTATGTGTATGTACGTGTGTGTGTGTGTGTGTGTGAAAGCGCATGCCTTAGTAATTGTGTTCGGTTCACATTCCTAAGATCGTGAGTTCGATTTCCAGCAGCGCGTTGTGTTCTTAAGCAAGGCACATTATTTCCCATTGTTCCAGTTCACTCACCTGACAAGAATGAGTTGTAGCTGTAATTTCAAGGGCCAGCCTTGTCGCATTTTGCAGCACGTTGAATCTCCCTCAGATTTATATTAAGGGTTAGCGTGACTACGGACTGCTCAGCCACTTGCACGTTAATTTCACCAGCAGGCTGTTCCGTTAATTGGATTTACAGGAACCCTCGACATCGTAACAAACGAAGAGCCAAAGGAGAAACATATATACAGTTAAATCAAAGGATAATAAATTGAAGACCCTGAAGAAACTGCACCGGTATTATAGTAGGATTGTAATTGCAACGGTTACCAATCGATGTAGTGGAAACACGTGTAGGTCGGTAATAATTTGCTAATTCGTAATAAAATATATATACATACATATATATACATACACACATACACATACATACATGCATATATACATACATGCATACATACATACACACATACATACATATTACATATGTATATAGATAGATAGATGTTTGTGTTCTATATATGTATATATATGTATATATACACACACACAAACACAAACACACACACATATACATATATATAGTTGAAATCTATAGAAAAACAAAAGACGAAGACCGGTGTATACACAACGAGCAAGTGTATTAGTCTGACGTTCGGGAAAATGAAAAAGTCCTTGACGTTTCGAGTCTACGCTCTTCAACAGAAGGAAATAAGAGAGAATAAACAGAGAGAAAATGATATGTATATATATATATATATATAT
>NW_026396964.1:0-483 GCF_001194135.2 Octopus bimaculoides | reverse complement strand
CACAAGGCTTTGGTCGGCCCGAGGCTATAGTAGAAGACACTTACCCAAGTGGGACTGTTCCCGGAGCCATGTGGTTGGTAAGCAAGCTACTTACAACACAGCCACTCCTGCGCCTATATACATATCTATCTATCTATCTATCTATCTATCTATCTATCTATCTATCTATCTATATATATATTCTGCCAGAAATACCCGGCCTTGCTCGGGATTAAAATGGTATAGATTTTTATTGCTTTACTTGTTTCAGTCATGTGACTGCGGCCATGGTGGAGCACCGCCGTTGGTCGAAGAAATCAACAACAGGACTTATTCTTTGTAAGCCTAGTACTCATTTTGTCAGTGTCTGTTACCAAACCGCTAAGTTACAGGAATGTAAACACAGCAACATCAGTTGTCAAGCAATGGTTGAGGTACAAACACAAGACATAGTCACACACATACACAAATATACACATATATACGACAGTCTTCTTTCAGTTT
>NW_026396963.1:0-381 GCF_001194135.2 Octopus bimaculoides | reverse complement strand
TTCACACACTTATTGCAGCGGTCCTTCAGTTTTTCTGAGCCCTGTAAAAGAACTCGGGATGCTGGGCCCCTAGCCAGGCCTTTTGTGACACCCTTAAAGCTAGGAACTTTTCAACAGTCTGGAACCCCTATTTTGTTCAGCATATCAATTCCTCTGGAAACTGTTCAGAAACATGCAACAAAACGAATACCTGCCGTCAGGCATCCACCACTCTGGGCATGGACACACATGCACGTATAGGTTGACATGTATATTATATACACCCATCAACAAACATAAATACATATACACACGTACACTCACAAACACACATATACACTCCCACAGACATATACACACACAGATATACATACACACACACATTTTGGGAGATAAACAGAC
>NW_026396962.1:0-406 GCF_001194135.2 Octopus bimaculoides | reverse complement strand
CTTTTTCAATCATGCCTGATTACAAATCTTTCCTCCTCCACCTTCACCACCGCCTAAAAAATCACCTGTCCACACTTCCTTTTTGCTGCTTTCAACCTTCTATTAATCTTGCCCTACTAATTTTCAAAAAAACAGTTCTCTAGCCACGTCTCATTTCTCAGTCGCTGCCTTCACCACCACCTCATCCCCAAAGGTTTCTGCCTCCATTTCCACCCAACTTTCCACTCTGCTTCTACCATCCTACCCTTACTCCATACTATTTCCTACCACCTTATGCGTGCCACCATTCATTCCAATATCTCCTCTCTTTCACCTTCCTATGCACACACTATTCTACACTACATAATCCATTTAAATCAGTTTTTCCAGGAGTTTCTCACTCACACTAAACAACATAAACTCCACT
>NW_026396961.1:0-288 GCF_001194135.2 Octopus bimaculoides | reverse complement strand
AGAATACAAATTATGAAGAATATACCTATTTGCATATAGCAAAATTTCTAAGTTTGAAATAAATTGGTTTTTAAAAGGGATATCATCATGTTTATTTATATTCTGGTGAAATCCAGGACTTAAGAATTGTTTAAAATGCAATTCTGAGATTTTGATTGGTTCAAATTTGTGGAATTGCCATCTTTTAGTAGACTTCACTTGCCTTTTTAAGATTTAGGCTGTTCACTTGATCTCCTGATTTAGAATTCATTTTGCCATATTAACTGTTTTAGCTTCTCTTCCCAGTGT
>NW_026396959.1:0-275 GCF_001194135.2 Octopus bimaculoides | reverse complement strand
TACATATATACATACATACATACATACACACATATATATTCATTCTTGGCTTGGCATGTTTTATAGGATTCTTTTATTTTTTTTTTCTTTACTAGCCAAAGAAAAGTTTCACCAAGTTATCATATATGCTCAAGCACATTTCTATACAAGGATTAGCTCACCAGAGAATTTTAACAAAGATGAAATAAAATAATTTCAGGTCAAGCTTAACCTTAACTGCTACATTGTGTGTGTGTGTGTGTACATGTAGGCCAAGTGAAATCATAGTCGTGCCC
>NW_026396958.1:0-476 GCF_001194135.2 Octopus bimaculoides | reverse complement strand
ATATATATATATGGTTGGCCTTCATGTTGTTTAATCTTGGGAAACATTTTAGTACCAAAAGTGTGGGTTAGCTAGTGTTTTATATTTTTTTACGCTTTCCGTAGGATAAGTGAAAGTGCATGGCCGAGTGGTTAAGACGTTGCACTTACTCACGATAGCAAAATCGTGGTTTCGATTCCCGGGTTGGGCGGTGTATTGTTTTCTTGAGCAAAACACTTCATTTCACGTTGCACCAATTCACTTCGCTGTAAATGAGTAACCCTACAACAGACTGCTGTCTCCGTTGAGGAAGAATTGTCTGCTTTCAGTGACTTATACGTCATGGAAAGCGAGTAAACGACCCTCGGAGGAAGATATAGTGTGGTGTAGGAATACATTACTTTGTAATGGTAAGTTCCAATTTTTATTACTTTCTCGACTATACAATATGCCCTCCAAGATTTATATACCTTGAAGGGTGAGTGAAGATAGATTAG
>NW_026396957.1:0-352 GCF_001194135.2 Octopus bimaculoides | reverse complement strand
ATATATATATATATATATATATATATATATATATGTATGTATGTATTACAGCTACACTGCTAGAATGTGTAATAGCTGTACAACTACATACACACAATGCACAGTGACTTTGAAGTTTCAACCGGTTAGTCTTTGTTGTACTGTTGGACTAGCCGTCCAAAACTTTGAAGCTACTGTCATCCCTCTAGAAGTATAACAAATATGTACTGCACAAAAAGTATTGAGTAATTCTTCAGTTTTTATATTAGATTGATTTTCTTATAATTCAACATAGAAACAAACATACATATATACACACACACATATATATATATACATAGATATATATATATATATATACATACACACACAC
>NW_026396956.1:0-400 GCF_001194135.2 Octopus bimaculoides | reverse complement strand
AATTAGGGATAATTTCGATAATTTCATTCCCTTTCGAAATTATCCCTAATTGTGCTGTAGAGTTTTGGCTGCTCTTTCTAGCGGTTTAGATGTCCTATTATAGGCATCTCTGATGGGGGCTGGAAAGTTCCTGGCTTTGGGTAAAATGAAAATACAGGATGTTAATTATAGTTTTATTCAGCATATTCCCCTCTCAGATTTACACACTTACTGCAGCAGTCCTTCAGTTTTTCTAAGCCCTGTAAAAGAATTCAGAAGGTTGGGCCTCCAATCAGGCCTTTGGCAATACCCTTAGAGCCAGGAACTTTCCAGCAGCGTCTTGTATATACAGGGTGCAGCGAATAAATTGTCGTCTGAATTACGCAAAAATGGAAATAACACTGACATCTCATTTTAACAG
>NW_026396955.1:0-1017 GCF_001194135.2 Octopus bimaculoides | reverse complement strand
CATACATATATATATATACATATATATATACATATATATATATATACATAGGAGCATAGGAAGGAAAGATATGCTGTAATATATATGTGGAAGATCCTGCAAGGACTTGTCCCAAACTTTGGCATTGAGAGTTACACCAACGCTAGAACAGGGCAGCGCTACATCGTGCCAAAAACTCCAACTTTGCCATCAAAATATAGGAAAATATATTGCAATAGCCTGGGCTTTAAAGGCCCACAACACTTCAATATCCTCCCGAAGGATCTGACAGACCTATATGGGGTGTATGTAGATGTCTTCAAAACAAAACTAGATATCATACTATCAAGAGTCCCAGAACCAACTTCACAGCAGGAAGTGCAAATGAGGGCAGTGGCATTAAGCTACCCCACGCACTAAATGTCAACTTCTGAAAAGAATTAGTGAGGTAAAACTTATGTAGCAACACCAAATGGTGGTGACCCAGAATGGTCACAGTTTGTGATCTGAAGCTAGCTCAATTCAATTCATATGTCGATAGATATATATATATATATATAAATAAATATATTATTTAAAATTATAATACAGGGTATCAAGAGATACTACCACGCTGAAAAAATAGCAGTCAAATCATGACTCTAAAACCACAATAAATGTCCACATGGCACGAGTATCGAAGACGAAGACCAAATAAACCAGTAAAAATAATAAGATAATTCCAAATCCTGGATTTCTGGCTTTGCATAAATAATAATACTCTGCCTTCATCAGTGGAATATACTGTCCGGATCGCACGGGAGTTTTTAGGCGGGCTATTTAAGCTAGTTCGTGTGCATACGTGCATATATATGTATGTATACGTCCGTATATGTAAGTATACTGTTTATATACATGTATTTGTATTTATGTACTTGAGTATATTCCACTGATGAAGGCAGAGCATTATTATTTATGCAAAGCCAGAAATCCAGGATTTTATCTTATTTTTTTACTGGTTTATTTGGTCTTCGTCTTCGATACTCGTGCCATGTGGAC
>NW_026396954.1:0-247 GCF_001194135.2 Octopus bimaculoides | reverse complement strand
CTTTTACTTGTTTCAGTCATTTGACTGCAGCCATGCTGGAGTACTACCTTGAAGGGATTTCATTGAATAAATTGACCCCAGGACCATTTTTTTTCTACAGCTTAGTACTTATTCTATCAGTCTGTTTTGACGAACTGCTAAGATATGGGCGACATAAGCACACCAACAGCAGTTATCAAGTGGTGATAGGGAGACAGACAGACAGACAGACAGACAGACGTATATATATATATATATATATATATAT
>NW_026396953.1:326-594 GCF_001194135.2 Octopus bimaculoides | reverse complement strand
CAAATATTTCTGATTCATATTCTAAACAAAGTAGACATTCAATGTGTTATGTTATTCGGACTGTTAATGTTAACAGATTTCTACCTAATCAATGTATGTACATGAACATAATACTGCAAACCAAATACCCAAACATTCTTATCTGAGAAAATAATAATATATATGTCTGATGTTACATTTAATGCTTTTCATACCTACCCATCTGAAATTTCCATTCTTTCTATGATATAAAGTTGCCCATTTTTAACCCTTCAACATTTAAGCTTGC
>NW_026396953.1:0-309 GCF_001194135.2 Octopus bimaculoides | reverse complement strand
ACCTACACAGAAATGTCATTCTAGAAATTAACAACAACATTAAAATCTTGAAGTTTGGAGATAATACATGATTAATTTCGAAGCAATGTGAATAGATAGGTGCAGGCGTGGCTATGTTGTAAGATGCTTGCTTCCCAACCACATGGTTCTGGGTTCAGTCCCACTACGTAGTACCTTTGGCAAATGTTTTAGGCTGACCAAAACCTTGAAAGTGGATGTGGTATATCTTTGTCCCTTCACCACTACTTGACAACTGGTGTTGGTGTGTTTGCCTCCCCATAACTTAGCAGTTCAGCAAGAGATACTAAC
>NW_026396952.1:0-324 GCF_001194135.2 Octopus bimaculoides | reverse complement strand
TATATATATATATATATATATATATATATATACATATATATATACTACAATGACATATATACAAGAATATCATGGTTATATCAGATTATGATCACCAAACCACCCTTACATCTTTAAGTTGTGGAATGGTGCTTTTATCTAATAAGAAAATTGCTAAACGACAACGATAATGCGTAATTTTCTATTGATTGGTTTCGTATATTTAAATAAACTTTTCTGCTAAGGTAAGTAGTAAGTACCAAGTTTGAAAGTTTCTTCTCTGTTTAATTTGATGCGCAAACAGATTGGTGTGTCTGTGAGTGAAAGAGAAGAGCTTATTGTATT
>NW_026396951.1:0-223 GCF_001194135.2 Octopus bimaculoides | reverse complement strand
TATAATAGTTTTGCTTTTATGGTTTTCTTTTCGTCGTTGTGTGTCATTTCCTTGTGATTAGTGTCTGACGTGAGGTGTGGAGTAATGAGCGTTCTGATGGTTAATTTTCGCTTCTCCTTCTTCTCGGCTTTTACCACGATTTCCCTCTTTTTTTTTCTTGTATATCCTGCGTCGTCATCGCCTTCCTGTTATTAAAGTAGTATTTTTACCTAATATATATATA
>NW_026396950.1:0-212 GCF_001194135.2 Octopus bimaculoides | reverse complement strand
TGTTGTTGTTGTTGTAGTTAACAATATCATCCTGATTAACATATATCTCTTCACCTGACACCCCAGCCTCACTCTGCCCGCGTTTTCAGTCTCTCCCATCTCTTAGTATCGTCATCATTATCAACGTCATCATCATCATCATCATCATCATCATCATCATCGTCATCATAACCATCGTCATCCTCATTAGCCTCATCGTTTTCATCATCACC
>NW_026396949.1:0-380 GCF_001194135.2 Octopus bimaculoides | reverse complement strand
CTGAACCCGGAACCATGTGGTTGGTAAGCAAGCTCCCTACCACACAGCCATGATTGTATATAGAATATTTTTACAATATTCCTTTCTATTATAGGCACAAGGCCTGAAGTTTTTTTGTGGGGAGGAGACTAGTCAATTACATTGATCCCTGAACTTCACTAGCACTTAATTTATTAGCCCTGAAAGGATGAAAGGCAAAGTTAACCCCGGCGGAATATGAGCTCAGAACGCAGCGACAGGTGAAATGTCGCTAAGCATTACGTCCAGCGAGCTAACAACTGAAATAAACTAGTACTTTCATACGTTACACAGTCATCAGGTTAATGTAGTGACAGAGTTATGTTCCACAATTGATAACTGTTCAAATTGCAAATAACAAA
>NW_026396948.1:0-479 GCF_001194135.2 Octopus bimaculoides | reverse complement strand
TATGTTCTCCCTGATGAGAAACAAGTGATTTTTCCAGCAACCCTTTCTTTCTTTTTTTGTGAAATGGCCCTCACTTGCTTCGAAATATATATGTAGGAATTAAAGGAACTTTCATCGACATGCGTTTTGCTCCATTTGTTGTTATTATACATATATATATATATGCATATATATATACATATATATATATATATATATATATATATATATATATATATATATATATATATATATATATATATATATATATATATATATATATATATATATATACATATATGTATATACATATATATATACATATATATATAAATAT
This sequence comes from Octopus bimaculoides, assembly GCF_001194135.2. Lineage (NCBI taxonomy): Eukaryota > Metazoa > Mollusca > Cephalopoda > Octopoda > Octopodidae > Octopus > Octopus bimaculoides. Next base: position 163 of record NW_026396948.1, on the reverse strand, counting down.
ATATATACACATATATATATATACTTATATATATATACATATACATATATATATATGTATGTATATACATATACATATATACATACATCTATGTATACGTATATATAAATGTACCTTTATATATATGTATACATATATGTATACGTATTTATATACATGTATA
>NW_026396947.1:0-316 GCF_001194135.2 Octopus bimaculoides | reverse complement strand
ATATATATATATATATATATATATATCTTTTAAATTTGTTTATGGGAAATGTTTTGAATATGTAAATAAAGCTCCTATTCCATTATGCCAACTACAGTCTAATGATGCTGACTGGTGAACCAGGTTTTGGGGTTGCATCATGCAGTACTGATATAATGTAGGATAAACGTAGTAATAATAAGAATAATCCTTGGATGTAATTCTTAAACATTTAATGCATCGCTACATGTGATTTGTGGAAACATGTGTAGTGATGCATTAAGTGTTTATAAATTCCATCCAAAGATTATTGTTATTATTACTATATATATATATA
>NW_026396946.1:8538-8885 GCF_001194135.2 Octopus bimaculoides | reverse complement strand
TATATATATATATACACGCACGCGCACACACATGTATGAATGTTTGTGCTCACGAATAATTTGTATGGTAGATGTGCGTTGCACTGTAGTATGCAGGTGCTTGTGTTTCACTCTTAGGCGTGCGTGCGTATATGTGGATGTGTGTATATGTCTGGCTCGCTTGTTGCCGCGGGTTCCCAACATTTTACCTGTTTTCCATATATTTAGAATGGGAATCTCATGTAGAGAACCTCTTGAACGTTTTGCAAATTGTACTATTGTTTGATTGTATTTGGAGAACGCAGATTAGTTTGGTTTGTTCCTTGTGTGTATGTGTATTTCTCTGTGTGTATATATATATATATATA
>NW_026396946.1:3324-5015 GCF_001194135.2 Octopus bimaculoides | reverse complement strand
TACATATTTTTCTGTGCTTTTATATAGCCAGTTTTATTTCACATTCTCATGAATCCATACTCTCACCACCATATCATTGGAACTTTTTTTATTTTCTGTCTTCCAACATATCCTTCCTACAGATTGTGCATTCTAGTTTACAATTAGGTGGTATCATGAAGAGATTTTCAGATAGCTGCTTTTGACGTAGGTCACGTTTACTGTGTTCATTCTATACAGAATCTGCGTCAGTTGACACATCTAGGTGTTTTATACTGAAATCCTCTTACCTCTGTAGCATCAGATGTTTTCTTGCTATTTCTGTTCTCGGGTTACAAAGTGTGTGCTAATGTAATGCTTGTTGGTCCAACTAATCTGTGAATGTACATACGTGAATGCCGCTTTCATGTTTTTCTCTTTGTCGACATACATCTGTCTGTCTGTCTGCCTGTCTATGTATGTCTGTCGGTCTGCCTCCCTGTCTGCCTGTCTGTCTATTTATCTGTCTGGCTCTATCTATCTGGCTCTCTCTATGTGTCTGTCTGTCTGTCTCTCTGTCTCTCTCTCTCTACATATACATACATACATACATACATACATACATACATGCATACAAAAGAATTGAATATATACGTATATTGGTGGAGGCAAAATTCATTAGCGGAACGCTACTACCAAGGATTAAATTGATTGGTGTAATAGTTAAGGTATCGCACTCATGATCGTGAGGACGTGGTGTCGATTCCCATATCGGTTGTGCGTTGTATTCTTGGCAAAAATTTCATTTTGCATACCTCCAGTTCACTCAGCCATTACGAGGCTGACGTTTTGTTCAAGGGGAATGTTGGCATGCTTAGCCAGCGGGATGGTATCTATTCGAAAGCTAAAACAAAGCGAAGCACATTGTGATCAGCGGTGTGTAACACCATCCGATAATCAGGTTAATAGTTATACTTTTTTTATTCATTTTTTTTTATTTGTGTTTTACTTGTTTCAGTCGTATGACTGCCGCCATGCTGGAGCACCGCCTTTAGTTGAACAGATCGACCTCAGGACTTATTCTTTGTAAGCCTAGTTCTTATTCAATCGGTATCTTTTGCCGAACCGCTAAGTTACGGGTACGTAAACACACCAAATCGGTTTTCAAGCGAGGGTGGAGTGTACAGTTATAGACACACAAATACACACACACACACACACACACACACACACACAGATATGTATATATAGGACAGGCTTCTTTCAGTTTCCATCTACCAAATTCACTCACATATATATATTCTTTTACTTGTTTCATTTGACAGTGGCCTTGCTGGAGCACTGCCTGAAAGTGTGTTAGTGACTTATTCTTTGTAAGCCTAGTACTTATTCTTTCGGTCTATTTTGCCGAACCACTAACTTACAGGGACATAAACACACCAACATCGGTTGTCAAGCGCTGGGAGGTGAACAAACACAGACATACACACAAATATATACACAATATGCATATACAGGATTGGCCAAAAGTCACCTGACAGTAAATCAACATCATTTAATTCCAAGATTTATTTATATCTAACAACTGAATGAATTTGAGATAACCATCCAAATATGAGACGAAAATTGTTCAAACTGAAGTCCTTCTTGAGCGACACATTTTTCCATTCGAGTCAATACAAAATTACAGATAGTATTTATGGAGTTCCTATTTACATATATATATATATATA
>NW_026396946.1:0-679 GCF_001194135.2 Octopus bimaculoides | reverse complement strand
GTCTTTTCCTATATATATGTACGTACATGAATGCATAAATACACGTCTCATGTAAGAAAAAAAGCACATATATCCCTCTTAGTATTTATGTTTGAGCGCGCGCGCGCGCGCGTGTATGTGTGTGTGTTAGAGAGAAGGCATGCATGCGTAGTAATTTATTGTTTTTAAGTTTTGATTTTTATCCAATTCTCTTAGTATTTCTGTACGTTTAGTTTGTAACAATGGCGTTCTTATGTACATTGACATTTTCCGTCTCACGTTTCCTCACGATACAAGAGGTAGATGGCAACTACTTGTCACCAACTCGACGTATTCAGAAGATGCGGCTGCAAAGACCTCGGGAAGTTAATGGAATTAATTAATAAACGTTATTATTAAAACACACACATACATATACAGACACAGAGGGCATACTATAGGACATAGAAGAGAAAGTGCGATATTAATGAAGATAAGTTTAAAGTCGAACAAAGTTGTGTTTTTAGTATGAGATGTTTGAAAGAAAAGCAATTAAACATGTATTTCATGCATACAAGCAGCACATTGCATATATACGTATTCACATACACGCACACACATGCCTACACACATAAATATGTTAACCTTGCCTATTTAGCTTTAATATATATATGAATATTTATATATATATATATATATGTGTGTGTGTGTGTGTGTGTGT
>NW_026396945.1:25281-27236 GCF_001194135.2 Octopus bimaculoides | reverse complement strand
CCAGCCTCATCTTGAAGACACCTACATCCACCCCATGCAGGTCTCTCAGGCCCTTCGGGATGGTATTGAAGAGCTACTATTCGTTCCATGACCTTGCTGATGTGCGAGGTCAGAGAGATAGGTCTGTAGTTCTTGGCCTCTGCTCTGCTACCTCCTTTATGAATAGGGCATATTTTACCCTCCTTCAGTTCTCTTGGGAGTTTGCCAGATGCAAGGAAGCTCTAAAAGAGGGACTGCAGTGGTCTTGCTAGGACTCGTTTACATACTTTCAGAAGGATTGCTGGGAATCCATCAGGGCCAGTAGCTGAGTTTGGGTTCAATTCATCTACAGCCCTTATTACATCATCTTCCTTGATATCGATGTAATCGATCATCATTGCCTCTGTTTTTATATCTGAAGTGGTAAAAAAGTCAGTTGGATTGCTGACTTGAAAGTGTCCTAGGGGTAGAGTGAAAACACTTTTGAAGTGCTCATTTAGTATTTCACTTATCCTCCTTGGGTTTCCTGTGAGTGCACCATCTTTTTCAAGGAGTGGCCCTATCCTGCAGTGCACTGAAGCTGTTTCTTTGGCAAACTTGTAGAAAGCTCTGGGGTTAGATTTTATATTGTCTATAGCCCAGGCTTCTTTGTCTGCTCTTTCTTTTTCATGGGAGACTTGCAGATTTTTTTCAATCTCCAGCAGTTGTATTTTCACACGGGACTTTTCACTGCTTTCAATTTGTTTGTTTAGGCAATTTGGAACTTTTGTATGCTGTCTCATAAGAATTTTCCTCTCCCTGAGGATTGTGTTCTTGTGTACAGTGACCTTTCTCTCCGGGACACATTTGTAGCATATGGCTTGCATTACAGACATGAATTGTTTAAGTTTCATGTTGATGTCCGGTGAGTAGAGACATTTAGGCCAGTTTTGTTTGAGGATTTCTTTCTCAATTTGTTTCCAGTTTGCCTTATGGAAGTTCAAACTGGAAAGATTCTGAGAGTTTCTTGTAGGCTGCATGTCCATGGTTTCCTTTGGTCTGTACAAGGTCAGCTCTACCATGTTGTGATCCGAGAGTAGCGTCGGTGTCACATTCACATTATGGATGAGATCCATGTTATTTGTGAAGCAGAGATCCAGTATGTTACCTGCCCTGGTTTGTTGGAGTACTATTTGTTCCATTACAAAGTGTTGGTGAGGTTCAGGAGGAAATTCACCTGTCCTTGTTCGTATCGCATCATTCCTGGGAAAGAAAGGCCCCCAGGCCATCTGACATTGGGCAGATTGAAGTCTCCCATAAGAAGTACACTCATGTGTTGTTCTAATATGACTAGAACTTCTATTTTGTAAGGCAGTCTTCAAACTTGCCTACATGATTTGGAGTATCTGAAGGGCGATATGTAGCACATATAACTACATTGAGTTGTCTTATATGTACAAGTAGTGTGTCACATACTGAATTTGAGTGTGACAAAAGGACCTGGGGTGCGAGGTCTTCACTGATGTACATAGCAACTCCACCATGATTCCTTTCTTTTCTGTCAGTCCGTAATACAACATACTGTGGTATGTGTATTTCTGCATTTCCTATATCTGGTTTCAGGTGTATTTCCGTAAGTGCTATGCATAAGGCTTGATTGCAAGCAACAAGGTCTCTCAAGAAAGGGATTTTTGTCCTGTTACTAAGTGATAACAGTCCTCTGATGTTCAGTAAGAGCACCAATGTGATGTGTGTGTTGTTGCCAGTGGTGCCCACCTTGGGTCTATTTGCTATTGTGGTCTTCTGTATTGGGGATAGTCCCATCTGTGAGATTGTAGCCAGGTCAGCTGCTGTACCATCTTTTGTGCCATGCACAAAAAGGATTGTTGTTCAGCCGCTGCCCTTTCAACAAAATGTTGTTGATAGGTCTGGTTTGTAGCATGCACAACATCTGCGTAATATATATATATATATATATATATATTTATATATATATA
>NW_026396945.1:21883-23679 GCF_001194135.2 Octopus bimaculoides | reverse complement strand
GCGGGTGGCACATAAAAGACACCATTTCGAGCGTGGCCGTTGCCAGTATCGCCTGACTGGCCTTCGTGCAGGTGACACGTAAAAGCACCTACTACACTCTCTGAGTGGTTGGCGTTAGGAAGGCCATCCAGCCGTAGAAACTCTGCCAAATTTAGATTGGAGCCTGGTGTTGCCATCCGGTTTCACCAGTCCTCAGTCAAATCGTCCAACCCATGCTAGCATGGAAAGCGGACATTAAACGATGTTGATGATGATGATGATATATATATATATATACATATACACACATATATATATACATATACACACATACATATATACATACATATACACATATATATATATTAATTAGAAAAATAAGGAACTCAGATATCTGGATGGTTGTACATTTACAGATTTTTATTAATATATCACATGTTTTTATAAATTTAGCGCTTGCATCTATTCTTGTAGAAACTCCAGAAATCTATTCTGGAGATTCTACATACATATATATATATATGTATTTGGCAGGTGATATGTTGTGCATACAACTACATTATCTTGCTTTGTATATATATTATTAAAGTCTTACAAACTGAGTTTGAATGTGTGACATCTTCATGGCAGTACATAGCAACTCCTCTGTGGCTTCTTTCTCTTCTGCCTGTACGAAATACACCATACACTGGTATGTGTACTTCCACATCTGTTATATTAGAGTTTACATGTGCTTCAGTGAGTGCCATGCATATTGCTTGATTGCATGCAGCAAGCTCTTTCAGATAGTTTTTACCTCTGTTGCTGAGTTGTAGTAGGCCTCCAATGTTTAATAGAAATATGGGTGCAATATCTGGGTAGGGGTTACATGTGTTACTGGTAGCCATCCTGGGTCCATCACCAGAGGCAGTCTTGTGCATTGAAATGTATGGCTTTCAGTTTGCATCCTTTGCACCCAAGTCAGCTACTGCACAATCTTCTAGGCCATATTCAAAAAAGACTGTTGTTCGATATGCAGAGGCTGTTCGTACAGCCTCTGCATATTGCTTTTTAAGGGGTGCATACTATTTTGAAACCCGTTTCCCCCTGTTGGTGCACTGTTAGCCTGCTGGTCCATGTTTGATGATCTCCCCCTTCTATGTTTTTGCTGGTTTTGTTTCAGGGGGTCACCATGCTTGTTGTTCTGATATGGCTTGGGATAGGAAAAGCTGAAGTTTTTTACCCGTTATCCATGCCAGCAGGTGCCATTTAAATAAAATTTACAGACAACCAGGGATGCTCCTTTATTTTGCCTTTTGATGTTTTGAGTTTTTGTCCTTCCTTTTAGATTTGGGCTTGAGAGCACTTTTCTGGAGAAAATTTATCTTTATGAATTCTTTGACAATCACATGATGTTGATGGTGATGTGTGTATATGCATGGATGCGTGTATGTGTGCATGTGCATCATGTGTCTGTGAGTGTGAATGAATAAGGTTATTAAATATTGACTGTTTCCTAGAATTTTGCTGAATATACCCATGAAACTCCGTGACATGACCAGCAGATAAGTTTGATTTGCCTTTTGTTTCAGTCTCGCCGCTATCTCATATTTTGCTCTGATTCATACACCTTACCACAGAGTTCACTATTCTGTCCGTATCATTACAATGTCGTTATATTTAGTTGTTTCCCCCTCGTGTCTATGCTTCTATGACTACCATTTCTCTCAAACTGTGCAACAGAAGTCCCTAAAGAATATCTTCCCTATCAGTCTCGTGTTTATGGCCTAACCCTCAACCCTCTGCTTTACTCTGACTCTCTCGATCCCGGTGCACCC
>NW_026396945.1:20277-21256 GCF_001194135.2 Octopus bimaculoides | reverse complement strand
GCACTCCACAACATAGACTAGTAGTTAGTGACTTCAGGATTAGGGCCAAGTGGTTGCCCAGGAGACGACCTGCTTGGAGGAGAAGGGTCTGAAAGCTCAAAGATCCTGCGAATGGACAGAGATTTAGAGACTTATTACATGAGGCTTTTGACGAAATAGAAGGGGATGTAGCTTCAGACGATGTAGAAGACAACAGGACGTTTCTACGGGACAACCTACTGAAGGCCACTGACCAGATCTGTGGATGGTGCAAAGTCCCCTCTCGACCCAAAATAACATGGTGGTGGAACAATGTTGTTGACATGGCTATTAGACAAAAGAAGCCGGCTTGGAGGGACTGGAAGAATGGTGGTAGCAGGGAATTATATCAGACTGCCAGAATGGAAGCTAAGCGACAGGTTTATTTAGCCAGAGGGGAAGCAGATAAGAAAAAAAATTGCTGATGTTCTGCACTGTGAGGACCAAAGACTTTAGATATTTCGTGTTGCAAGACACTGTGTGAGAAACAATTGTGATGTCGTAGGAGAGAAATGTGTTCGCATGGATGATGGTATGCTTGCACTATGCAAGGCTGCAAAGAAAGAGGTCTGGAGATGCCACTACGAAAGGTTGCTCAATAAAGAGAACGAATGGGAGAAAGAGAGTCTGCCGAATGTCGACCCAACAGAGGGACCAGCGATTCGAGTTGACAGTACGTACCATGGTAGATTAGGTATTAAGAGTATGAAGACAGGGAAAGCCCTCGGCCCATCAGGAATCATTGCAGAGATGCTCAAAATATCTGGCAGTGTCAGCTATAGCCTAGTCACTCGTATTGTTAACCAGGTGATACATGAAGGAGTCATACCCAATGACTGGTGTAGCAGCACCATAGTCAACTGCTACAAAGGTAAAGGTGACACTTTAGATACAAATAATTACAGAGGTATCAAGTTGTTAGATCAGGTAATGAAAGTCACGGAGAGGGTCATAGCCCAAC
>NW_026396945.1:15925-17909 GCF_001194135.2 Octopus bimaculoides | reverse complement strand
GTGAAGACCTGTTGAGGCAAGTGAAATTGAAATCGAGTTAAATTGGACACTAAACTCCACTTGTGAAGACCTGTTGAGGCAAGTGAAATTGAAATCGAGTTAAATTGGACACTAAACTCCACTTGTGAAGACCTGTTGAGGCAAGTGAAATCGAAATCGAGTTAAATTCGATGACTGGCACCCATGCCAACATCATCTTCATTGGACACAAAATTCAGCTTGCGAAGACATATTGGGGCAAGCGAAATCGTGATGGCACCTGTGCCCAGCATCGCTTTTCTGGCACTTGTGCCCGTGGCATGTGTAAGGACTTTCGAGCGAGATCGTTACCAGTGCCCCTGGACTGGATCTTGTGCGAGTGGCATGTAAAATACACCATTTTGAGTGTGGCTGTTGCCAGTACCGCCTGACTGGCCTTCGTGCTGGTGGCACGTAAAAGCACCCATTACACTCGCAGAGTGGTTGGCGTTAGGAAGGACATCCAGCTGTAGAAACTCTGCCAAATCAGATTGGAGCCTGGCGTAGCCATCTGGTTTCACCAGTCCTCAGTCAAATCGTCCAACCCATGCTAGCATGGAAAGCGGACGTTAAACCTAGACTCATTCGACTAACAAATGTTATGCATCGCTGGTCACAATGTGCTTGGCATTGTTGTAGTCTTCAAATGACACCATGCCACTGACAAGGTAATCCGGCCAACATTTCCCCTGACTGAAAAAAAAGCAGTGGAACAAGATGAAATGCAGTGTTTGGCTGAAGGACACAACACACTGCTCAACCTAGCCACTAGCCAATTATGCACCTTCGTGGCCCGCTTTTTCAACAGTCTTTTCTCATGAGTTGTCATGGGAGCAGGCTATCTCTTTAACCTAGAGTAGGTGGTGGAAGCTTCTGTTGAGAAACAAGGTCATATTTCGAAATCATGTTATGAGGCTTTGTCCAACTGCTTCATTTTGTGAGTTTATCTCACCAGGCAAATGTGTTTTGGCATGCTACCTCACATCACATAAATCTAATGAGGTTAGTGCTTTGTGTGGCTGTCTGAGTTAAGTTTTGACTCTTATTTCTAGCAATTTCCGGTGCTATTTTGCATCTTGGTTTATTTAGTTGCCATTTTGGTTTTAATTGCTTTTACTTGTTTCAGTCATTAGACAATGGCCATGCTGGGGCACGGCCTTGGAAGAGATTTCAGTCAACTGAATCAACACTTGTGTGTGTGTGAAAGAATGACTATGGAAACTGAACAAGACAGTAAATGCACCTACCTGGCAAAACAGACATAGCATGAAAATGTGGTTGAAGCTCATGATGGAAGCTGTGGCTTTCATTTTTACCTGTTGGAGAAATAGAAGCAGACATTTTAGTTGTGATCGAAAAGAAAATAAGAAGAAACAAACAACAATGAAATGACTCAACATGGTGGGTCTCAGCCTGCTAGAAACAGCAACAAAATCTCTCTAAAATGACGCTAATGATTTGCGAGTCCTTGTCAAACAAACGACCTTACTCTTACATGCTTACTCATTCTCCCATTCTCCCACTACCAGTCACTCTCTTTCCTTTGGCCTTTCTCTCCCAAGCAACAGCGAAATATCAGGATTTGTAGGGTAGCTTTGAATGTGAGACATTCAGAGCTACCCTATAAATCCTGATATTTCGCAGTTACTTTCAACGTATCCCTGATACTTTCTTTGGATCTTGTTCAAAATGGGGGCACCAGTATTTTCTTAACGAAACACTTTGAAACTTGGGACACTGGTAGAATGTGTCATATAAAACATCTTTTTCTCTTAGTCTTCTTAACAAAAAAATGTACATCGCAAGTTATTTCATGTTAAAGTTGTCGTATTTCTGTAATTTCAACCAATGACTGACGTCCATTCAGCCGAATACAGTTAAACGATTCTCAAACGATTCTGGCGATGATAAAATTATTATTTCCTTGTCAAAAAATGGCTGAAGCATATTGGCAGTAGCTAATAAA
>NW_026396945.1:13415-15075 GCF_001194135.2 Octopus bimaculoides | reverse complement strand
GGTCCTCTCTCCCCTCCTCCACACCAAGTAAGGGTATGTGTATACGAAAAAAGCATATTTGCTAACAGAGGAGTATGCGGCTAAATTACGGTATGAGTCGGCGTAAAAGCGAAAGAGACACACAGAGAGAGCGCGATTGGATCGGGGAAGTTCTTTTAAAGTTGGCGTGCCGTCTGTGTGTGTGTGTGCGTGCGTCACTGAAGCCATACATGCATAACCTCTCTCTCTCTCCTTTTCTCTGTCAGTCACTCACACACTCACTCACTACAAAAAGTGAATAAAAAATTTCAATTAACTCTCTCTCTCTCTCGGCCATACATCGATAACGTATACATACATAACCTGCGTACGTGCGTGAGTGTGTGTGTCACTGAAGCCATTCATACATAACCTCTCTCTCTCTCTTTCTCTAGCATTTTCTCTCTCAACCACTCACACATTCACTCACTGAAAAAAAAGTGAATAAAATAGTTTCAATTATCTCTCTCTCACATATACACACAGCAGCAACATTACTCTCTCTCTGTGTCTCTTCACACACTAACAAAAGAAGCACTTCACTTACACACCACACTTTCTGTCACACAAACACACACACACTCACACATACACACACGCACGCGCTCTCTCTGTCTCTTTCGCTTTCACGCCGACTTCAAAAGATCCCATTTCCCCTCAACCCCATATGTAAAAAAAAATTAAAATTAAAATTTACGGAAACCAACGATCATCTTCACAAATGTAAATAAACAGTCGTGTGTTCTCGTATCGAAAGATCGCCACTTCTGATTTCTCATTATTTTTACTAAACCTTCGGAAATCTTTACATTGCAAGTATTGCATCATCTTTGGGGTTTAAAATAGTTCGCATAGTTGTTGTTGTTGTTATCGCTCTCTCTCTCATGTGTGTGTGTTCGATGAAGTGTGCAACACAGAAAGTGTAGTGTGTATGAGAAGTTGTTTTGTTAGTGTGTGAAGAGAGAGAGAGAGAGAGAGAGAGAGAGAGAGCAATAGATAACAGATTTTTTTTTATTTCGTCTTTTTAGTGATTGACAGACAAAAAGAGAGAGAGGTGTTGTTATGTATGTGTGAATGGCTTCAGTCACACACAAGCACACATACACGAACATGTATGAGTAAACAAATACCCGAAGTCAAATGTTTTGTCGAGTTATATCGAAGGAATACCTACATATATTATATGTGTGTGTGTGTGTGTGTGTATAACGAAGCAACTATTTGGGTTTGTTTCTTTCAAATGTGGTATCAACTTTTCCTAACATGAATTAAGTTAATGTTTACGTGATCAATTTTTATATTAACACTCGCACGATCTTCACTAAGAAAAAAAAATCAGATTTTTAGCATGGAATCAAGTACCCTGATCTCCTGATATGCTGCAAACCCCTTATTTTGGTTCGGAAAAGGGGTGGAGGCGACAGGGATATATTTAATAACGAACCATGTTATTCACACTCTGGAAAATTTACTTCTGTAAAATGGTTTCCCCCCTTAAACACACAAGATATCTATATATATAAAAATGAGAATGTGTGTCTGTCTGTCTGTCTGTCTGTGTGAATCCCTAAAACTCGAGAACTACACAACCAATTTCATTCAAATTTTACAGATGCCTTACTTAGGGTTCCAGTTGTGTTTT
>NW_026396945.1:11063-12694 GCF_001194135.2 Octopus bimaculoides | reverse complement strand
ACACACATAGTCCCCAGTTGGTAACATTGATTTCAAGGCCCTCCTAGATGAGAGACTGGCATTCCACTTAATGTTTATGTTCCATACTGGCATGGATTGGAGAGTTATTAATGTAGAAATATGGTATCATAGCTACTAACAGTTGAGGGTTGCGTAGTCTAGACGGCGTTTTTAGATTTCATTATTCTCTTTAACCCGGGCAAAGCCGGGTATTTCTGCTAGTAGTCTATAAATTAATTTTAAATCGTTCATCTTTCTCCCCACCGCCAACACACAAAGGAATTAGTTTGGGAGAGGTTGTTTTTCGATAATTTTTTTTTTCTTAGTGAAAATCGTGCGGAAGAAAGACGGAATGGTCACGGTTGGGACGTCTTTGATCATATCTGTTCAATCAGATCCAACTCGGGACTCAACAACAGGTGACTAAGGGGTTGAGACTAGGCAACGAGAGAGCTTTTACCTGGTCGCTCGAGTTGCTAGAAAGAGCAACTAAATCTTCCTGACAAAAAGAAAAGAAATGAAATATCCGTTTTCAAGAAAGAAAAAAAAATGCTTTTTTTCGAAAAATTTTTTGGGATCCCTACGTTTTAGATGCCAGAGATTACGAATATCGCAACAACAACAAAAAAAATGCAAAATTTAAAATTGGGGAGGGGGTGAAATTAAAATTATTATTCACGATTATTTAAGGCAAACACAAGTAAACACTTTAATGTTTTTGTATTTAATTTCGTCAATTTGCTACGATCGCTGCATTTTATTTATTTATTTATTTTTTTTGCATATTCGTAATCTCCGATATCTAAAACGTGGGAATCCGAAAAAATTTTCCCTACAAATTTCTTTATAATCGTATTCTATGCTGTTTGAAAGGTGTTTCTGTAAAATTTCATCAAAATATGACTTGGGCTTAAACTGTATTTTGACCGCATATCAATATTATTAATAATTTTTAAAGTGGTCATTCTAACTTATAATATCCATCTTGTTACAGGTGTGTTAATTAATAAGTTATTAAAACAGAATAACTCTCCACAGACACAATTTAAATGCATTGCATTATAACTACACAACAAAACTTCACTTACTTGTCAAATAATTGTGTGCACCTCCTCCTGCAACGTCACTCTCATAATGTCACATTCGTCTTCTAGCACTTCTTTATATAGTCAGTGACGTAATATTCCAGAAGGTTCGACGACGTTCCATGCGATTCTATTAGATTCGTTTTTGTTTTGTTTTTTTTCAAAACTTTTATCGTATTTCTGTTGTCTTATAACTTCCAGAAAAACGGATACTTTTTAACGAAACTTTCAACAAATAATCGCTTAGCTCTTGTAGACTGAGTAGATGTAAAGATTTGTTTGAAAAACGTTTTCGGAGGAGCTGGTTAAACTGAAACGTTTGACCTGAGCTTAGTGTATGGATCTAGTTCAAAACGGGGGCACCAGTTTTCATTTATGTTTTATGTAGTGTTTTTGGTACCGAAAGACTTTCAAACTTCGTATACTTATCTATTTTGTGTTATAGAACAGAAAAAAAGGTGGACATTGGAATTAGACACTGAGGGAAAATGGCTGTAACTTTTTTATTTTTTTATTTTGACGATTTTCGTTTTCGATAATGTGTTC
>NW_026396945.1:5670-8820 GCF_001194135.2 Octopus bimaculoides | reverse complement strand
GCTGTTGTTTCTAGCACATCGCAATATGCCTACCCTCCTTTTTTTCTCACATGAATATGTATTGATGTTTTTCAATATTTCCCCTCCCACCATAAACACATGCTTCTAAAAAAATGGAAAATCTGAAAATTTATGAGTTTTTTTTTTAACCCCACTCCCTGCTCCCCATTATTTCTTCTTTATATAATTCTAAAATATTAGAAAGCCTAAGAAGATTATTGCTGCGATTTATCCAGAGTGATTCGAATAAGAGGTATGTAAAAGAGGATTTATTTTGATATTCTTTTATTGGTTTCAGTTATTTGACTGCGGCCATGCTGGAGCACCGCCTTTAGTCAAGTAAATCGCCCCCAAGACTTATTCTTTTGGAAGCCTAGTACTTATTCTATCGAACGTTTTTGGCGAAATTTAAAGGAATGGGTGAAAAGGCCTGGTATTCGTTCAATCTATCCACACCAGTACCTGGCTAGGTATTCATTTATCTCTGCTATAGAAAACAAACAAACAAAAAAAAAATTGAGGCAGCAAAATTATATACACCTCTCCCAGATCGCCAGTAAAGGATCGATTCCACCCCTCCATTTTCCTCGGACAAAATGCATTTCCCACACATTATAAGGTCAATTAAGACGATTGAAATGAAAAGAAAACACGAGATGAGGTCAGAAAGGGGTATTTCCGTGGTTCCTCCCCCACACCCACCCCCTCCGTTTCCCGCGGAAAAAATGCATTTCCAACAGATTACGAGGTCAACTAAGATGATTACATGGAAAAAAAAAAAACTGCAAGAAAAAAATTATTTACTATCGAAATCGATTCTGGTGTGAAATTATAAATTTACTGATGAAAGTTTTGAACTGGCTGCTAAAATAGTGTGAACTTGGCACCGTAAAGAATGTGAAATGGTGCCATGAATCCAAAAGTAACAACTGTCTAGCCAAAAAAAATGTATATATATAAAAACAAGATAGAACATGGATGGTGTGTAAAAGAAGAGCTCACCAAAAGAAGTCTACCCATTTTCAGAGGTAAATGAAAGAACTCTCCAAAGAACTCCCTATTTGCTTCATAAATGTCTATTCGCCTCTTAATTAAAGTTCTTTTATTTTGGTTATACTCAACGGTTCTGTTTATCATTTTCATGTCCTGACTATTGCTTCTTCCTCTCTAAGCAAGTTACCTTGCCTCCATGGTCTTCTGAGCTATGGCCACAGTCTGTTAGTGGTATCAGGAATTTGTGTGTGGCATAACAATATACATATATATATATGTGTGTGTGTGTACACACATATATATATGTATCTATGCGTATGAGAGGTCGTATCAGAAAGTTCCTAGACTAAATCTGCAGTACACCAACAGATGGCAGCACCTGGTTGCATGCGTAGTGAGAGGTAGTAGTGACCTTCACAAGGAAGTGTGCCAAATGACATCACTGTGTTTACTTTGCAAGTTGTGAAATTTGTGTTTTTATGACCATGTGTCTGCTGTAGTCTGTGATTCTGTCATGGACAGGAACTAGGGTTGCCAACTCTGTTAAACTACAATAAAGGACATAAAAAAAACAATATTTATTTTAGTGCACAAATTTTGATTCAGTTCCTATAGATTATAATAGGTGCCAATATTAAATGCAGTTCAAAATTACATTTCTCTTACCTAAATGAAAATACAAAAACAAGAATGAGAAGACATTTATTTTAGCTTGATCAAAAGATTCTAATCTTTAAAACTATATTTGCCCTGGCTTTTTGCTGCTTTCAGAAAAATTTGTATCTTCTTTGATGTTTTTAGCGAATTCCAAGCAACTATCTTTTATGTTAAAATATATGAGAAGTTCATTCTGAATTAATTCTACAGAACATCGGTTCCTTTCATCTTACCATTTAGATGGCATTAAACTAAAAACTCTTTCACAATAAGATGATGTTCCAGGAATTGATAGGACAAAAGAAACTATTTTTAAAACATTGATCCATAAATTTCAAAATAAAATACCACTTTCTGTTTCTTGTTTTTGAGCTTATGAAGAATTCAGAGCTTTTGATAGTGTCGAAGTTTCTTTGAATTAATACTACTTCATCAAAAAGTTCATCCATCTTTAATTTAAGCTTTCCTTCTAGCTTCAAATGTTCTACTACTTCTTCAAATTTCTGAAACTTTGGGAATGAATGGCCTAAGAAACTTAGATTTGATAATTTGCTGAATATTGAGTTTTCATCGAAATCTATTCTGTTTTCCAAATATGTTATGGCAGAAGTAAGGAAAAATTTAAAGTCTTCAACTATCTTTCGAGCCTCATCAGTACTTTTCGATTGTTGTCCAACTTGATAACCGAAAAATTCTTCCGCATATTGAGATCTTAACTTGTTTCTTCAATCTGTCATGATATTGAAAATATCTACTGCTGTAGTTTCAGTCTTTTCAAGTTCTTTAATTGATAATTTGAATACCTCCATTACATGTTACGAAAACATCAGATAGATTTCAATAATTGGGGGGTATTTCTGTAGAATCATCATCAATGGAAAAGAAGTTTATATAATCGTTTAGAGAAATAAGTTGGTCTACTTAAGAAATAGGAACTCAAGACTTTCCAAGAAAGTAAAATTCTTTCAAATACATGGCTGAAGTGGTAACCATTTTGTAGGTACATGCTGAAGAATCTCTCTATATTCTGTCTCTACAAATAAATGAAAGTCTTTCAGAGTTTCAGTTCTTTTTGCTGATACTGAAAAATGTCCATCTATCTTTAAGATAATATTTTCTACATCTACATTCAAGTTTTCCAGAACACTTTTTACTGAATTATGTAAAATGTGGGCATTGCAATTAGCTTTAATAACACTGTCATTTAGTATGAGAATGTTAGTATATAAAGAATGCTTTATTCCAAAATTGCAATTTGCATTATCTGCACTAAAACATGAAACTCTTTCCCAATCAAGTTGCAAATTGTCCATAGTCTTTCTCAAACATCTAAACATTCCATCGGCGCTTTCATCAGCATTCTCAAAAAAGTCAATTAATGTAATTCACTGCACCATATTCCATAATGAAATACTAAGTATCTTGAGAGAAAAGCTGAACATTAGAAGCATCAGTTGTGGCGTGCAAGAGAGACGATTGCGCTGGTATGGACATGTGGTG
>NW_026396945.1:0-5552 GCF_001194135.2 Octopus bimaculoides | reverse complement strand
TAAAAGCACCCACTACACTCTCTGAGTGGTTGGCGTTAGGAAGGGCATCCAGCTGTAGAAACTCTGCCAAATCAGACTGGAGCCTGGTGTTGCCATCCGGTTTCACCAGTCCTCAGTCAAATCGTCCAACCCATGCTAGCATGGAAAGCGGACGTTAAACGATGATGATGATATGGGAAACATTTCCCTGTTTTTGTGGTTAGAAGCATCGATTTGAAGGCAAAAATATAGAGGAGGATCATGTTGTCTCAAATCTTTCAATGCTACTTCTAATGCTTTTTTTTACCTCACACATTCGTAACTATGGCTTCCAATTTGGTCTGACCACAAGATATTTTTCCAGCTACTTTGGAATCCTGGTAAAGTTTTGAATTCAATTTCAAGCTACAATGA
This sequence comes from Octopus bimaculoides, assembly GCF_001194135.2. NCBI lineage: Eukaryota > Metazoa > Mollusca > Cephalopoda > Octopoda > Octopodidae > Octopus > Octopus bimaculoides. The sequence goes on along the minus strand of NW_026396945.1, from coordinate 5,159 downwards.
AGGGAGTTGTAGGAATGATTGTGTTTAACTGCATGATATATTTGAGCTTCTTCTGAAGTAATACATTATCTTCTTTTGTATTGGCTTTTACAGAAAATTTATCAATTAAAGATTTGGAAGCTGAAGCGCTGCAGTTACTTTGAGGACTATCAGAAGTGTTATGTTGTTTGATAGCTACAACAGCCATATGTGGCCAATTTTAAAGGCACTTTGCCTCTTGTGGATTATTAGTTGCTGTCAACCATTCATACTCCTTTTCCCAGTCTTTGTTATATGAGCACTATCTCTTCTTTTTCACTGAGGGTTCCATCACTACAAAATATTAAGAGTCACTGCAGTCCTGCCTTACTAATGTATTAAAACCCTGTGAGAGAAAATAATTGATTTAGCATTGAAATAAAATATACGTTGTGAAACAAGGTCTAGAGTCGATGCATGCACTTCAAGCAGGTCAAGAAAAGGTCAATGATTCAGTCATATCCGCACTCACACAGACACTGTTAGAAGATATTTCAAATAATATGTGAATATAACTTAGGCTATGGTAAGTCTACTTAGCTTCTTAAAAAGCAAATTATGCTAGCACATAAAGCCCAGAATTTCTTATAACTTCAAACTCCTGAAATTAACTTAAAGAAATATTCTTTAGCCTAGTTCTTGGCCATTCAATGGGGATGGGGTGCAAGAAAACTAGCATCCAATTGAACGAGCAACAAGCTCTGGGCATCACAGGCTCACGATGATTTCACTAGCTGTATTGAATTTGAAAATAATAATTACTAATCATATAATTTTTCACCAAACCATGACAATATTAAACAAAAAGATACTACATGGCCCAACAAACATGTATCTAAAAGGCGCATAACTTGAAATGTGAACTGAAATCGAAATGCTTGCACCTGAAAAGTTGGGCCTAATCAGTACATTCTTGTAACAATGTAAAAATTATCATGTCTCGAAAACACACTTTCAATTAATATTGTTTTCCGATGATAACATGAAATATCGGCACTACTATTACAAGTTTTCTCACATAGATTTCACTGTTCTTCTGGTATTTATAACAAATTATGGCCCGATTTTGTGAAGGGCCTCATCACTACCTTGTATAATATGCCATGTTTGTTTTGATTCTTCTTTTTCGTGAGCCCCAGTTCAGTTCAGGCAGAGGTATTGCCTTTCTAAACGTCCAACGGCACCTTCTTTCTTTCTCTATTGTTTTTTCTTTTCTTTTTTCTTGGTGGTGATTCTCATATTTAGTGACATAGTTTACTATTTTCTCGTTTTTCCAAAATGAGTGCCTTTTCTTTGAAATTGAGAATTGAGATACACATAAAATGAGGCTAATTTTACACCCTGGTTTGCAGTCTGCTGCTCTGTACTTCTGGTATTGTGCAAACTGCAGAGTTGACAGAGTTTGCAATCTTACAAGAAGTAAATGCTTTTGCAATCATGTCTTGAAAGCAGGAAATTGAACTACCAGTCAAAACGATTTCAAAATAAAGGACAAATAGTGACATTTCAAATCTCAATAAAGGACAAGAACAAATAGAGCTGAATAAAGGATGGTTGGCAACCCTAACAGGAACAAAGAGCCAAAGAGAAATTTTGTGTTAAACTTGGGAAGAAATTTTGTTTTAAACTTTGGAACTTCCCAAGTTTAAAACAAGCTTAAAACGATGAAGTAATGGGTTTGTATGCAATGTTTCAAATGGCATGGGCACTTCAAAAGCAAAGAACATCCCTGGAAGATGACAAGCAATCTGGAAGACCTGTGATGGATGTCATCTCCAGAAATGTGGTATTGTGCACCAAGAATTCATCCCCCCATGGCCAGATTGTCAATCAAGAATTCTACTGCCACATTTTGAAGTGTTTGAGAGAGGACATTTGGAGAAAGCGACCGGATCTGTGGAGCGCAAAGAAAAGTTATGAATCTAAGTACACTTGAGATGAAGTTCTAACTGGTAGTCTGATCTTCTGCAAAATGATTGGTTGATTAAATGGATTATTCACATTAAGGTCACATGTCCAAATGGTGGTTCACTCATGATAAAGAAATGCTAATTTAGTGAAAAGGGTTCAAATCCTAGAGCCCAACTACATTATCAAGAACAACATGTTTGAAGGATTTTATTGCTGGTTTCAGGATTTTGTCACTGAATTGCCAGAGAAGCATGGTCAACATCAAGAATCAGAAGGTCTCGGTGGAATTTAAACTCAGAATGTAAAGACAGACCATGTGCAGATAAGCATTTTGCCTGGCGTGCTAACATTTCTGTTAGCTTCCTGCCTTAATAATAATAGTAATAATAATAGTAATAATAATAATAATGTTCTTATGTTCTTAGTTGTAGTAGTGTTGTGATGTTGGTAATAATAATGCAGTTGTGGTAGCTGTAGTGTTGCAGCATTGGTTGTAGTATTGCTGTGTTGGTTGTAATGCTTTGGTGATGATTGTTGTTGTAATAGTGTTGTGGTGTTGGCTGTGGTGGAGTGATGTTTGTAGTCGTTGTAGAGTTGTGGCAGTAGTTGTCTGGAAATGTGGTGACTGAAATATCTGGTAAAAGTTCAAGAAACAATTTTTAACAGAAAATAATTTTTATGTCTTTAATATTTCACACACAAAAGTAGAAAATGTGATGTTGAGATGTTGATTCATTTCCCAAACACAAATAAGGATTACACTGGTGAAAAATCCAATGTGATGCTGTGATGTTGATGCCTTTCTTAAACACACATGATGATGACTTCAGTGAAAACATTAACCTTTCAGTATCTCATACAAGAAAATATACAATGCAATGTTGTGATATTGATGCCTTCCCCAAAGACAAACAACGCCTGTTTAATAACATCTAATGTGATGCTTAATAACATTTAATGTGATGTTGTGATCTTGATGCTTTTTTAACCTCTTCAGTCACTTTGTACAGTGTAATGAATAATTTTTCAGCACAAATTACAAAAGAAATATAAAATATAATTGAGTCACAGTTACCAATTCACTGGACACCTCTAAGATGCTGACTATATAAACAGATTGGCAGTTTGTTTCTCTGGGATCGGTCAAATTTATGTAGACACCTCTGAGGAGAGTCCAATAAGGTCCAAGACCGTGTGATTCTGACTCAGTGTTTACTCATAAGCCATAGAAGATGGCTAAGTTTTCTCATAAATCTCACAGATGTAAGTAAATTGGTATTTTCTTTTAACTAGTGTTAGGAAAATTTTTATTTGTCCATGCCGAAAATTAGGCATATTGAATATGGATTCCTTTAAAAATTTACTCAATATGTGTGATTTACCTATATTTTGGTATAAATAAAAAAATTAAAAAAAAAAGTTTTGCTTTTTTATCCATGACTGAAGGGGTTAAAGAATATATGTAACTTATAGAGTAGCTATATAAACAGAGCAAATTTAGTTATTTCTCTGCAGGTTGAAAAAAATATGAACAACCTTAACCGATTTTCGGACCCTATTGGACTCTCCTCGGAGGTGTCTACATCAACTTTACCAATCCCAGAGAAACAAACTGCTAACCTGTTTATATAGTCAGCAATTACAGTAGCTACAGAAAACTGGAGCAACTAATATGCACAGCTTAAGTGTTTAACTTTTTATTAATACTGAGGGTCTGTCAATGGGGACACATATATATATGTACATACATATATATAGGTGAGTTTAATGAGAGGTTATAAAAACTGTCTAAGGGATATTTATATCCATTGAATTACTGGTATCTTACCTATATGTGATTATAAGTATTAGTGTCAATGCTCATAAATGATTGGCAAGGAAAAGAATAAACTGAAGTTTATCTAGAAGGGAAAATAAGAAAATGGAGATGAAATTGAGAACTGAGAAACATTAGTTATTATTTGATTACAAGAAAAGATGAGATATTATCTTTTTTGTAATCAATAAATAATAATTGATTATTTAGGGCAAGACGAGAAGCTGGCAGAATTGTTAACACGCCGGGCGAAATGTCTAATGGTATTTCGTCCACCATTACTTTCTGAGTTCAAATTCTACTGAGGTTGACTTTGCTTTCATCCTTTCGGCGTTGATAAATTAAGTACCAGTTATGTACTGGGGACAATCTAATCGACTGGTCTCCTCCCCATCAAAAAAATGAATATTCTGTAACAGTACTGGCTGCTTCAATTGTTCAGAAAGTGCTTGATTATTTTAAGGTGGTGAGCTGGCAGAAACGTTAGCTTGCCAGGTGAAATGCTTAGCGGTATTTTGTCTGGTTTTACGTTTTGAGTTCAAATTCCACCGAGGTCAACTTTGCCTTTCATCCTTTCGGGGTCGATAAATTAAGCACCATTTGTGTCCTGGGGTTGATCCAATCGACTGGCCCCTTCACACCAAAAATTTGGGGCTTTGTGCCTTGAGTAGAAAACATTATTTAGGGCTTCCATCAGGAATGATATTTTTACAGAAAATTTATAGCTTTTATATATATGTTAGTTCCATATTTTTTCAACTAACTCATCTCCTTTTTACTTAATATATAAAATATATATGGTATACCACATAAAAAAAAAACAATATATATATAAATAAATATACACACATATATATAAAATATGTATGTAAGTATAAAAAATAGAAAGTCCTTGGTAAAGTATTATGAGATATTTAAAAAAAAATGAATAGAAATGAATTTTCTGATAATTTTTCCATTTTGATAATTAGATGTTTATAAGAGTTTCCTATAAACATCTAATTGTTAAAGTGGAAAAATTATCAGAAAAGCCATTTCTATTCATTATCAATATGTGATAATATAGCTGCATGTTATATATAAGCAAAACATACTTCTTTTATTCAGTTTGCACCAAAAGGATGTCAATAAAATGAATGAGATGGACTCAGGTTTTCATCACAAATAAACATATGTATTTACAATGATACTATGTTTATTAACAAATACTATCTGTATTGGACATGCTTTATAGTGTGTGTATATATATATATATATATTAATATTATCTTGGTTGAAAAACCTTGATTATGCAAATATCTTAATAGTTACCAGGGTAGTAAAAATCACACAAAAACTGGGATATTATACCCAGTTAATGGGTGGAAATTCCATGTTAAAGTGATGTATTTTGAGTTGATATAAAGAATGATAA
>NW_026396944.1:0-1455 GCF_001194135.2 Octopus bimaculoides | reverse complement strand
TAGGAGGTGTCTAAGTAGCGTGTGGATATTGCATTGTTGCGGAAGATTAGGGAGGAAAGAAGGCTCAGGTGATCATGTGTAATCATGGCATGTGATAAAATTTTGTTCAATGTTCTCTTACAATATAATTGTTCTCTGAAGAAGATCTAACAGTACAGTCGCATGGTATTACAGTACAGTCGCATGGTATTAGATATACGTTGTTGAAAATTCGTTTTCAGATGCTGATAAACTTTTAGTTCTGTATTTTGATGTAGGTTATTGATTATTTGCTTTAGGATTCATGTATAACATTAATACATTTTAAAACCAAATTATAACTTCTTGATAATACTACAAATATCATATATGGCAGTATTAATTTTAACATGTCAAATATATTTTATATGATTTTGTTTACTTAATTAACTAATATTCCTGGTAAACTCTAATTTTAATTTCCAAGATCAGCGGAATCTATCAGAAGAAATAAATTATCATATGTATACAAATCTTCCGTAGTAATGAATTGTGTGTATGTTGTATAGAATGTAAGTTCTCGATTTGTCTAATAACTGTATGTTAGTAGAGAACAAAATATTTTGATTATTCTATACATATACTTTTGATCTCATTTTGTACTTAATAACTCTGCACATCATTACATTACATGTTGAGGTACCTGTCTCATAAAATAGTCCATAACTTGCATTGTGTGATTATTTTGTATATTTACTATGTCTGAGCGACTACCGTGAAAAGTAATATCACTGATATGGCTGACCATAAATCCCCAAAAGTCATCAGAAAAATATTTATATGAGAGAAACTATAGATGCTTCATTTTTACATGAAATTGCGGTAGTAGACATAAGCATTTTTATTGTACGTTATTTTGAGTTGACTGAAAATTATCTTTCAAAAGAGAAACCATATTTGCATGGTTTGTTCCATCCCAAAGTAAATAATGCTCACAGGCCCAGCAATCGTTCTCTATAGTGATCTGAAGTTTAAGGTGTCCAAATCAATGGAGATATACTTTAAAATACCTTACTAAATAGCCTTAAATCTATATCTCCCCCTTTTCACATGCTACTTTCTCGTAATGAACGTCCGTATGTTTTTTTTTTCAGAGCCATTGGAAACCTACTATATTACCGTCACTCACTATGAATATCGCGTTTTATAGACGTTTTGGGAAAGACAGCTTGCACTGGGAATCTACAATGCGAATGGCCTATCAAACGTTGCTACCTAAGCGCCTCTCCTGTCTCTCGTTCTCTGAATCTGTAGCTTTTGAACAAATTGCAACATTGTAATATTTATTGATAGTGTTTCTCTGCTTTATTATCAGTCTGTCTCAACAATCATGATTGTCCGACCAAATTGTTCCTCTTCTGCTGATCACCTGAGCCTTCTTTCCTCACTAATCTTCCGCAACAATGCAATATCCACACGCTACTTAGACACCTCCTA
>NW_026396943.1:0-268 GCF_001194135.2 Octopus bimaculoides | reverse complement strand
ATATATGTACACACAAACACACACTCATATACATATATATATATGTCCATGTATGTTGTACTTATGTAAGCATGTGTGTGCAGAGATATATGCATCAGTTGTATGTAAATGCATTATATGCACGATATACAAACAAACATACACACGCACGTGTACAAATTCTCTCGCACATAACCATCCGCACCTGTATAAACACAAACTGATATATACGGTAAATACTTTACGTATACAGAATTTCACAATTAATCGTAATTATATATTAAATTTT
>NW_026396942.1:0-294 GCF_001194135.2 Octopus bimaculoides | reverse complement strand
TATATATATATATATATGCATACATATTGTTAATAATAATATTATTAATGATAATAATAATAATAATATTAATAATAATCATGATGATGATGATGGTGATAAGAAGAATCTGTTTCACCAAATGAAACTGAAGTTTTCATAGGCTTCTAACAAAAACCTAGCTGCTTGTGCCCTGATAACTTAATCATATATAAGTGTGTGTGTATGTCTATATATATATAATTATAAAATTGAAAATAATTATTGAATCATTTGTTAAACCATACAATTTTATGATATAATTTCACCGATTGG
>NW_026396941.1:1362-1897 GCF_001194135.2 Octopus bimaculoides | reverse complement strand
TCAGAAAGCTCACTGTCCTCTTCGTATATTGATTGACCTACCGTATCGATAGACGTAGTAGGTCACTGTACCGCTGCAGTGGCAAATCAATATTGTTGTTGAAGCATTAGATTGAACAGGTGATCGATTGCTTAGCGAAATCGTTGGTGTCTTTTCCCAGGCGAGCATAATATTACCGATCCTTCGACTCACTCGATCTAGTTCGACGTGATTTGATGCAGTTTCGGTCCTTCATGGGTCCCACGAATTCTCTTCATATCTCCTGCAAGTCAAAGACGCATCCGTGCATGTGTGTGTGCTTGTGTGTGTGTATGTGTGCTTGTGTGTGTGTGTGTGCTTGTGTGTGTGTGTGCTTGTGTGTGTGTGTGTGTGTGTGCGTGTGTATTTGTGCTGGGCTTGCTTTGAAGCAGGATGTAAAAGACTTCCTATGTCCGTGTGTCGCGAATTCTCTTCAGTGCCACGGTTCTACATTTTGTTTCTGGTTCCTCCTCCTCCTCCTCATCCTTCTTCTTCTTCTTCTTCTTCTTCTTCTTCT
>NW_026396941.1:0-535 GCF_001194135.2 Octopus bimaculoides | reverse complement strand
TATATATATATATATATATATATATATATATATGTATACATATATATATATGATAAAATACACACATGCACATATACGACACAATACTACACATATATATATATGCCTGTGTGACACACACACACAGGCATATACATACATACATAAATATATATATATATGCATACGAGTATATACGAATACACACCTGTGCACACACACACACACACACACACACACACACACGCACACATATACACACACACATCCTGTATTTAATTACCGTTTCATGAGAATCTCCACCTGAGCCAAGTCCACCTTGGCGGTGATTTTTATTCCTCTATTTAGGTTTATGGCAGATTAACTTAGCCTTTTTTTTCCCCTTATTTATTTTATTCATTTCTTCATTATTTCATCATTTATTATTTTATTATTTTATTATTTACACTGAGAAGGTCATTATTGAATATATTTATATATTTATTGTTTAATATCCTTTCTTGTCGACAACACGACCACTTCCTCCGCTCCTCTTCCATCTTCTCGTTTTCATTTT
>NW_026396940.1:0-346 GCF_001194135.2 Octopus bimaculoides | reverse complement strand
TTTCCCCTTACATTTCCACATGTAGTTTCTATTTTGTTTTTGTAACATATCTCTATTATATATATATATATAAATAAATATAGAAATATTAATATTTCTAAGTCTCTCTAAAGGAGACTACGGCAGCAGTATTGGATATTAATAGTTATTGCCAAGCTAACATGGCAGTCCAGGAAAATAGGATGAATGCTGCCATTGATTAGCTTAAGAGGCCATCACCTCTAGCTAGCTATGTGACACCCGAACCTGTGTCCATTATAACCTTTGAATGATGCCAGACCAGCAAGGGGAAGCGACTGACCTCCCCTGTTCGAAAGTTATAATGGACACAGGTTCGTGTGTCACA
>NW_026396939.1:0-1178 GCF_001194135.2 Octopus bimaculoides | reverse complement strand
GTTCGACTTACATAGAATAGACATGGTATCAAATGAGTGTTCTACGAGTCCAACAGTTGTTTCTGGGGGATTGGTTGTCCAAAGTAATGGAAACACCTGCTGGTATCGTTTATTCAACCCCTTTAATCCCTCATATCATTTCTATTCTATGTAAGTCGGCCCTTTTATATATATACATATGTACATTTTTTTGTATTAAATATATTTAATATTCTTTTCTATATCGACTTACCCAACTTGCTTGTCCTTACATGTATTCCTTTATATATATATATACATTTATTCTATTTTCGCTTTTAAATATCCCTCTTACGTGAATAATTTAGCTTTTAAACAGATGAATAAAATGATATTTTTTTTTGTATTTCTTCCTAAAGAATAAGTAAATTGGATTATGTTTAATATTTGACTTTTTGCAGCTGTTGAATCATATTGCTCCTTTGATAGCAATAATTGTAGCGTGGCAATCAATGGTACAAATTATGTATGGAAACGTTCACTTCCTTCTTCATTCCAAAATGATGCAGGACCCAAAACAGATCATTCAACAAAAACTAGATATGGTAACTATTCGCCGTTTATATGATATATTACTTTGTAATTATTTTCCTTTCTTGTCCTTGACACAATGCTTCAGTCAGTAAGTTTACCAATCATTACACCTGGAACTTTTATTTTAGTAAAGAAGTCTATTGTTCTGGGTATGTTGTGGATGATAATAGTTTTTCTTTGTTTAGAATTTAGGTTAATTATTACGAACTTATTTGATAGATATTCTAGATACATTATGTACCGTGCCGATCATGGTCAGATTGAGGCAGTTGTTATTCAGGTTTAAAAGCTGCAGGCTTATACATATAGACAGAAAGTGGGTAGGTAGGAAATTTCAAGTGGTTCATATTCGGAAGATAAGGACTGAGCACTAGGAGAGAGAGACACTAATTGAGTGATGAGAGAAGTTACGCTATGTAAGACAACCGGGAGAGATCGTTAGTTAATTTCTTGTAATATTGAGGGTATTAATCACAAGTTGTTAACGATTAAAAAGATGAGGTAGAATATTGTTTATTTGATGTGCACAGTGATTGTGTCGTTGTGTTATAGAAAGATATAGAATTGCCAAGTCCCCTTTAGGAATATGTTTTGAAAGTGTCTGTTCATAGAAGGCGCACATACTT
>NW_026396938.1:0-314 GCF_001194135.2 Octopus bimaculoides | reverse complement strand
TATATGTGTATATGTATATATATAACACATATATATAAACATATATCTATATATAACACACATGTATAATTATATGTAATTTTATATATATATATATATATATACGAATATTTATATGAATATATATATACATATATATATATATATACGAATATTTATATGAATATATATATATATAATTACTCACATATATATATAATTCCATATATATATATATATGTGTATGTATATACATTTAAATACACATACACATATATATATTCCTATATATATATGTATATATGTATATATATACATATATATATATATATATA
>NW_026396937.1:390-513 GCF_001194135.2 Octopus bimaculoides | reverse complement strand
ATATAAAAGCAAAACGAACGTAGCAAATCGAAACTTCGAAGTCATTCCCATCTTTTATTTTTCTTCTAAATGTTTAATAAACATGTACTCTAGTACAACGTATTGAGTAATCCTTCAATTTAA
>NW_026396937.1:0-116 GCF_001194135.2 Octopus bimaculoides | reverse complement strand
AAAATGTTCTCATCTGTTTGTATATTCATCCTCTTACATGTATGCATACACGCTCACTCACATAAATCTACGCATATGTTTATCATTCTGTATCAATATATAATACATACATATAT
>NW_026396936.1:0-513 GCF_001194135.2 Octopus bimaculoides | reverse complement strand
TTTCTTCCTGTAATAATATTGTATATGACTTGAGATGTTTGCCTTACCTTAATGTCTGACATCCTGTTTAACAATTGTATATCCGCGGCATCAGAAATCTACAATGGATCCATAACTACCATCTCAGCTATAACCTGGGAGCCCTAGTAATCCGTTACAGCTCTTACCTAGCGTACATCATCGTTTAGATCACCTGTGAATTAAACCCCCATACTTTGCATGTATACATATATAAATGAATGTGTGTATGCGCGTATGCGTGAGATAATCTGTGTATGTATGTATATATATATGCATGCACTCGTTTATGTACTTATGTATATATATATTCATATTTATTAAATTGTCATGATTTTCTTATATATTGCTGACAGATATCGCTACAGAAACAAATAACAATGAATCATATACGGCCACTATTCTGCGACGGACAGCAGGTAAGTTACACCTTGTCTATTCTTATTTCAAATATATAGGTTTTATACCATGTATAAGAGGTGAGATGAAATCAAA
>NW_026396935.1:0-201 GCF_001194135.2 Octopus bimaculoides | reverse complement strand
TCAAGAAGAACATTAGAATTTGAAATCCTGCCCCAAATTTCTCTTAGTTGAGATTTTAAGTATTGAAATGCTACCATAGCGTGTTGCTGCAGATAATCTTCTTATCAAAATTTAATCTAATCTCAGCAGACCTTTGTTATACTTTAAAATACCAAGGTAGATTCTCCATTCAGGTGAATACTTCCAATTTAATTCAATATC
>NW_026396934.1:0-203 GCF_001194135.2 Octopus bimaculoides | reverse complement strand
ATATATATATATATATATATGTATATATATATATATGCATACATACATACATACATATATACATACATGTATGCATAGACACATATATACATACATACATACATACATATATAACTAGAGACATCCAAACATACATGCATATATATTATATATTTTATGTATTGTGTTTATAACTATTGTTTGTGCGTGTATATATATATATA
>NW_026396933.1:0-300 GCF_001194135.2 Octopus bimaculoides | reverse complement strand
ATGCTTCTATGCGTGTCGAGAAAGAAATAAACTCATTTTTTTAGAATCTAAGTAAGATTCTATGCGCATATATGAGTGTGTCTGTGTGTCTGTGTGTGCGTGTGTGTGTCTGTGTGTGTATATGTGCACATATACATTAATACACCTATGTCTTGAGGATTTGAATGATTTTGGCAACTTTGTTTTTTTAGCAAGTCACCTAATGCAAGGGCAAACGAATCAATAACAGATATGTATGTATGTATGTATGTATACATACATATATATATATGTGTATATATATATATATATATATATATA
>NW_026396932.1:0-283 GCF_001194135.2 Octopus bimaculoides | reverse complement strand
ATATATATGCACGTATATACGTATATACACACGCTTCTATAAGCGTGTAGCCACCGGTTGATTTATTGTTTATTGTTACAATCCGCTCCACCAAGAACGAAGCATTTATAATTTCAAAGTTTATAACGTTATGTCGCATGATATCATATTTCATTTGGTATCATTGTTATTGTTATTGTTATTGTTTGTTGTGTTCATCAGCAACGTCCTCGTCATTATCGTTGTCGTCGTCGTCATCAACATCATTATCATCATCATCATCACCATCAACAACATCATCACC
>NW_026396931.1:0-237 GCF_001194135.2 Octopus bimaculoides | reverse complement strand
AGCCAAATCTCACAAAACTGCGATAACATAATTCAAGAAATATGTAATGAATCTACTTTTCTTTCTGCAAAGGCTTCTTTCAGAGTAATTTCTCGCATTAATATGACTAAGTGAAATGAAAGTGTTCTTTTTTTTACAACTAAAACCTCTGCCATGCACACTGTTGGAATTTGGCGGGGATAAACTCCGGCAATTTCATATCGCCCGATGATCCAGTGATATACTTCAACCGTCTTT
>NW_026396930.1:0-268 GCF_001194135.2 Octopus bimaculoides | reverse complement strand
TCTATCTATCTATCTATCTATCTATCTATCTATCTATCTTATTTGTCTAAATAGCTAGCTATCTCTGTCTCCCCTCTCTCTATATCTCACTCTCTATTGTTTTCACTTTCATTTTTCAGACGCTATTGTTTTCACTTTAAGCTCAATCGCTATTGTTTTTACTGTAAGTTTTCAATCACTGTTTACAAACAACAACGCCAAATTGCTGACAGAAAGATGTTCACAATTACTGATGAAAGTAATTTCATACATAATTTACTGACAAAAG
>NW_026396929.1:0-223 GCF_001194135.2 Octopus bimaculoides | reverse complement strand
ATACACACACACACACACACACACACACATATATATGTATGTATGTATGTTTGTATACACACACACTCACACATACACATATACATATGTACACATCATACATGCGTACTTATATATACATATAGATTTATGTTTGCATGGTTGTACATATATATGTATGTGTGTATATACGTACACACAGATGTATGTATGTATGTATGTATGTATGTATGTATGCATGTAT
>NW_026396928.1:0-214 GCF_001194135.2 Octopus bimaculoides | reverse complement strand
ATTAACACCCTCAGATTTCCCAAACATACAAACATATTTTAGAGCATATAAAACACTTCAGCTAACATTGTGCCATACACAAGCATGCGCACACATGCTCCAACACACAAATACACATACTCACACACACACATATACATATATAGGTACATATATGTATCTACATGTATATATGTATGTATGTATGTATGTATGTATGTATGTATATGTATGT
>NW_026396927.1:0-406 GCF_001194135.2 Octopus bimaculoides | reverse complement strand
TATTGTGACTGTGTGTATGTGAGTGTGTGTGTATGTGTGTGTATATAAATTTATATATATATATATACATACATAGTCATGTGTATGTGTATTCAAATACATACATACATACATACGTATATATATATATAAATATATATAAAGTTACATATGCATACGTATATATATATATATATATATATATATATATATATATATATATGCAGCAATTATACGCCTGTGTAGATGGAAAGTGGGATGCACAAATGCATACATATATATATATACATATATACATATATATACAATTAAGCATAGACAGAAAACAATTACACATATACATATATTCATATACATATAAATCTATGTATATATAAACACGCACAAATATATCCCACGATTTAAGTATATATATATATATATATAT
>NW_026396926.1:0-397 GCF_001194135.2 Octopus bimaculoides | reverse complement strand
TGCTACTCCCATTCATCCTGTTATTCCTACCACTACTTTTGTTACTGTCACTACCACCACCACCACCACAACCATCGCTATTGTTACCACCCCATCTAGTGTTTTCTGTTTTAGGTCTACTGACTCCCTGTCCAAGAATTCTGTTGCATTCAACTTTATTCTCTCTCTTGACCCCCACACACATACATTTATATGTATGTATATTGATATATATATATATATATATATATATATATGAATGTATATATATGTATTTGTGTATATACATTTGTGTGTGTGTGTATATATATATATATGTATGTATATCTATATATATATATGTTTATATTTATAAGTATAGGTATATGTATGTGTATATACATATATATATATGTGTATATATATATATATATATATA
>NW_026396925.1:0-589 GCF_001194135.2 Octopus bimaculoides | reverse complement strand
GTGTGTGTGTGTGTGTGTGTGTGTGCGTGCACACGCGCGCATCCGTGTGTGTTTATATGTATAATATATATTCATATATTGTTGAGTTTCTCAAACCCGTCTGGTAGCGTGCTAATCTAGGATTACCATTAAGCTTACAAGTAATTTGAATGAAACTTAAGGACTTCCACTAGTGCAAATCGGCATCATCAAGCAAACATAATTTTTACGGTAATTTAACACCAATCAATATGTTATGAAATAGTAATGCTAGGTGACTATGTAATCTACAAAACCTGGGCTGCTGCTTTTCAAGATTCGAAAGTTTGGAACGTTTACGTTTTTCTCAAAAACATTAGCGTTATAAATGAAGAGGAATGGTACCGAGTCTAGTGGTGGATTTGGGTCAGCGGTAGCATTTACCATACTAATTGGTAATAATTGGTGGACAGAGAACATATATTTAATTAGGAAAATATCTAACTAGAAAGCAATAAGGTACTAGATACAATCTTAATGGCTGTGTATCTAATCCCAGTTTCCTGTCACTACCTTAAAAATTACTTTAACAGGTTTCGACACAGAATGCCAGAAAATTTTTGACAGACAG
>NW_026396924.1:0-381 GCF_001194135.2 Octopus bimaculoides | reverse complement strand
AGCATGGCCGCAGTCAAATGACTGAAACAAGTAAAAGAGTATAGTTGTTAGTGTTAATGGCTATAAATGTTATTTAGCCCTAGGTCACTGCTGGGCCATCAGACCTATGATCATAGACGTTCCACCTGTGACAATCCCATCTTTTATTTAGACATATTGTCTCTAGGTCCATTATCTCATTCTTGTAAGTGGCTACAGTTGATGTTATTTAGCCACTGGTCAGTCCTGGTCCACCAGACCCATGACCAAAGATGTTTGAGTTGTGTTCATCCCATCTTTTATTCAGGCATAGTGTATCTAGGACTATGTTATCTAGTTAATATTAGTGACTATAATTGTTGCTGTTTAGCCCCAGGTAGTCCTGATCATCAGACCTATGAT
>NW_026396923.1:0-314 GCF_001194135.2 Octopus bimaculoides | reverse complement strand
AATAGTAAAACAAAATAGTTACCGTGGTTACAACTGCACCCAGGTTGGTGTGATTGCTACATGGATAAAAGAGGAAAAAAGCACATTACATCATCATCATCATCATCATAATCTTATGTCTACTTTCTATACTATCACAGGTTGGAGAGATTGTTAGAGTCCAAGTCAGTTCTTATTTGGAATTCCTGCTCTCATAGACGGATTAGCAACAATCTAGTTTTGTTGCTCCTCATGATGCCAACCACTATACTGTGTGTACTGGGTGTACATTTTAATGCGGTACCATTACCAGAGAGGCTGCCTTGTTCTCAACA
>NW_026396922.1:514-804 GCF_001194135.2 Octopus bimaculoides | reverse complement strand
CTGTCAGTACTGTCAAAATGCGTTTGCTAGGAATTCATTTATCAAGGTAAGCTTTTATGCTATGTTGGCATCTTTTACCTGAGGATAGGAATAGCGATAATGAAGAGATGATGACGATGAAGGTGATTGTTATTAGGAGGATGCTCATGCTGCTAGTGATGATGAAGACAATGATGACGATGTTAGTGATGATGGTGATGAGGATGACTGTGATGAGGATGATGATGATGATAATGGTGATGGTGATGAAGATGATGATAATGATGATGACTTGAAGGATGAGGATGAGG
>NW_026396922.1:0-504 GCF_001194135.2 Octopus bimaculoides | reverse complement strand
GGTGATGAAGATGATGATAATGATGATGACTTGAAGGATGAGGATGAGGATGGAAATGATGATGCGGATTGTGCTGTTATTTTCCACACCGTTCTGAAGTTAGATAATAATAGCATTAATTCCTTATTAGCTGATGTTATTTTTGTCGAGTAATTGTTAAAGACGTGAAGTTTTAGACACACACACAAACAAACAAACATTCACACACATATATTTGCATAGGTCTATAGGTGTACACAGACGCACACACATACGTCTATACATGTGTGTATGTGTGTGTATGTGCATGTACACACATACATGTATACAAAAGTGAGAGATTGATGGAAAGACAGACAGACAGAAAAAAAACAGTCGGAGATAGAGACGTACACACAAAGACTAATACACACATATCACACACAAATACACGATCACATACACACACAAGAGACGCACACTCATATACAGATACACACACATATGCAAATACATAAAAATATGCATTTATGTACATATATGTGT
>NW_026396921.1:1302-2169 GCF_001194135.2 Octopus bimaculoides | reverse complement strand
GAAATTTCATTTCAACAGAAGGACATATTTTTATAACTACATTTAAACTCACCAAGTGGAAAGGAAGAATACAAAAAAACATTTTGACTTTGCCAGACCATACAGGCTAGTAATTAATTCTAAGCAGATTTTAACCGTCACTGATTTTATTTGTTTTTTTTGTTTCTTATCAGACCTAGTGATTCAAAAGTTAAGAGGGCACCAGCCCTTTCCTTATAGGGAAAGGGGTAAACAATATACATATGTCAACCATAACTTAAACCAACATAATGAATATAGTGGTATTGATGTTGGAAGTACAATTGAAATAAATATGTAGTTGCACCTCTAATGATAATAATGTGAATTATGAGTCTAGTTCCTATATGGAAATAGAAAATATTAGTATGCCTGATACTGTGGGAATGATTCTATCTGATAGCATGATGGAAATGGAGTTAGATAGTAATAGAAGTGATCATAATAAACCTGATAACAGAATTAATAATAGGGGAAATAATATCAATGTGAATAATTGTAACAACAATAATTTAAATCTTAGTACTAATACAGGTGTTGTTGATAGTTCCACTTGTTGCGATTGTAGAAATAAGTCCCATTGTCTGTTATTAGGCCGATGTCTCACCCAAAACGTAGTATATAAATGCACAATAATTACTATAACTGATAATTATATTTACTTGGGATGTACGATTAATTTGAAACAGCGTATATATAACCACTTGTCATCTTTTAGACTTAAACATAAGGCAAATTGTACATCGTTATCAAATAAAATTTGGGAATTAAAGGAAAGTGGTACTAGTTTTAGCCTTAAATGGGAAATTATAAGAAAAGCCCAACCTTATAGAAATAACAGATATGGAT
>NW_026396921.1:0-1292 GCF_001194135.2 Octopus bimaculoides | reverse complement strand
AAGTGGTACTAGTTTTAGCCTTAAATGGGAAATTATAAGAAAAGCCCAACCTTATAGAAATAACAGATATGGATGTGAATTATGTTCCATGGAAACATATGAAATTTTTAAACTTAGAAACAGTTCTAACCTGATTAATAACAGATTAGACCTTAGAGTATTGTGTGTACACTGTTCCACTTGCACTTTTAAATATTTTAAAAAGTAGCAAGCTTAAATAGTGTGGTATTTTAACATCTACCATGTTTATCTTTATAATTAGTACATATTTAAATTGAAATTGAACTTTTATAGCATATTTTTGATCTCTCACCTTAATATATCATCTTCCTGTGATAACTAGAATTTTAACTTTATCCATGGATAGTATATGGTTTTACTTAAATTTTTTTCATACCACTTTTGCTATTGCTGTTAGTTTAGTGTGTATCTTATTTACTTTACTTTATTTAACTTAAAAGAATAGGATGTTTTGAAATTTCTTCATAGTTTTTAATAGTTTTCAAACCTTTTAAAATTCCATTTGATGCCTGACCCTAAAGGATTCATGTTATTCCATTATTCCATTGTTTGTGGTAGTATTATTATTATTATTGTTATTTTATGGGTGACTAAAATAAATCTAATGCTTGTTCCATTATTATTTTGTACTTAGCCCATGTTAGTTAACACAAGTTCCTGATAATTTAAGATAGTGTGGTCTAATTAAATTAGTACATAATTATCATGTTCTCTATTAGTTGTTTAGTTCACCATTGTATTCTATGTTAATTCCAACCATTTATTTTATCAGTTTCTTAAACCTTGATGAGTCCATCATTATAAACCATGTAAATCCTATGTATCAATTCTTTACAGTAGTTATAAAATAAATTTTATCTCTTATGTGTCCTTTAAATAATATTAGCTATATAACTTTAATTTTAATTAAAAAATAATTTTTAGTCCAATATATATAAAAAATTTTAAATTTCACATCTTATCTATGGTTCTTTATATTTATATTGGTGTAAATAAATCTAAATGTACTTTACCAGAGCATTTTAAATTAATACTACTTCATGGTTTTTGCATACTGAATGCATTGATTAGTTACATTACTATACACTATTTCTTTTTATTTCTTATTTCATTATTAATTTATAATTAGCTTTTATTTATTCACATATTAATTAAGCAAATATTGGTATCTCAAATTTTCCAAATTTAGCATATTTAAAGCAATACTGATGCATTAATCTAATTAATGAAAACTATGAATAAACATATACTGTATCTGTACACATATAGCA
>NW_026396920.1:0-411 GCF_001194135.2 Octopus bimaculoides | reverse complement strand
GTGCTCAGCCACTTGCACGTTAATTTCACGAGCAGGCTGTTCCGTTGTTCTGATCAACTGGAACCCTCGACATCGTAAGCAACCGAGTGCCAACAACAATATATATATACATACATATACATATAAATATATTTATTCCTTGGTGGCAACTGACCAAATGAGTGTAACGGATTCCTGCCTCTGAGAGGTGAAGAATTACATTCGTGTTTGGTTTTAGAGTCTGACAAGACAACTGTGAGACTAAGGTCTTTGTGGATGCGAAACCATTGGTCACTTTATGACCAACATTAACTTAATTACTTTTAATACATTACTGGTCTTTGCTGTAGGGTGTGTTTCTTTTTCAGATTTATGATACATACTCATATAGGCGCAGGAGTGGCTGTGTGGTAAGTAGCTTGCTTACCAACC
>NW_026396919.1:2266-2440 GCF_001194135.2 Octopus bimaculoides | reverse complement strand
TTTCGATCGTTCGTTCGTTCTTTTGTTCCTTCGTTTGATCATTTCACCGTTTGATCCTTCCTTCGTTCGTTCGATTCTACGTACGTACGTACTTCGTTATTTCGATGTTTCCTTCTTTCATTCGCTCGTTCGTTGGCTCATTCGTTCATTCGTTCGTTCCTAGGTACGTTCGTA
>NW_026396919.1:2154-2256 GCF_001194135.2 Octopus bimaculoides | reverse complement strand
TCGTTCATTCGTTCGTTCCTAGGTACGTTCGTAATTACGTTCGTTCGTTCGCAATTACGTACGTTCGAAGGAACAAAAGAACGAACGAAAGTGCGTACGTAC
>NW_026396919.1:2019-2144 GCF_001194135.2 Octopus bimaculoides | reverse complement strand
TTACGTACGTTCGAAGGAACAAAAGAACGAACGAAAGTGCGTACGTACGAACGAAAGTACGTACGTACGAACGATCGATCGAACGAACGAATGAAGGTACGTACGAGCGAACGAACGAACAATCG
>NW_026396919.1:1051-1335 GCF_001194135.2 Octopus bimaculoides | reverse complement strand
TACGTACGTACGATCGTTCTTTCGTACGTACTTACGCACGTTCATTCGTTCCTGCGTACGTTCGTTCGTTCGTCCTTCCTTTCGTTTGTACGGGCGTACGTTCGTTCGTTCGTTCGTACGTACGTACGTATATTCGTTCATTCGTACTTACATACATACTATGGATTTGTCGCTATTTCTTTCGTACGTTTGTTCGTTAGATCGTACGAATGTACGTTCGATCGTTCGTACTCACGTGCGTTCGTTCGTTCAATCTTTCGTTCTTTCGTTCGATCGTTCGTTCG
>NW_026396919.1:917-1041 GCF_001194135.2 Octopus bimaculoides | reverse complement strand
GTGCGTTCGTTCGTTCAATCTTTCGTTCTTTCGTTCGATCGTTCGTTCGTACTTTTGTTCCTTCGTTCGATCATTTCATCGTTTGATTCTTCCTTCGTTCGTTCTATTCTACCTACGTACGTAC
>NW_026396919.1:802-907 GCF_001194135.2 Octopus bimaculoides | reverse complement strand
TCGTTCGTTCTATTCTACCTACGTACGTACGTTCGTTATTTCGATGGATCTTTCGTTCATTCGTTCGTACGTTCGTAATTACGTTCATTCGTTCGTTCCTACGTA
>NW_026396919.1:462-603 GCF_001194135.2 Octopus bimaculoides | reverse complement strand
ACGAACGTTATTACGTACGTACGTTCTTTCTATCGTTCGTTCGATCGTTCGTTCGATAGTTAGATCGTTCGTTCTGACGTACGTACGATCTATCTTTCGTACGTACTTACGCACGTTCGTTCGTTCCTACGTACGTTCGTT
>NW_026396919.1:130-267 GCF_001194135.2 Octopus bimaculoides | reverse complement strand
CGTTCGTACTCACCTACCTTCGTTCGTTCAATCTTTAGTTCTTTCTTTCGGTCGTTCGTTCGTTCTTTTGTTCCTTCGTTCGATCAATTCATCGTTTGATCCTTCCTTCGTTCGTTCGTTTATACGTACGTACGTAC
>NW_026396919.1:0-120 GCF_001194135.2 Octopus bimaculoides | reverse complement strand
TCATCGTTTGATCCTTCCTTCGTTCGTTCGTTTATACGTACGTACGTACGTTCGTTATTTCGATGGTTCCTTCGTTCATTCGCTCGTTCGTTGGCTCGTTCGTTCATTCGTTCGTTCCTA
>NW_026396918.1:0-244 GCF_001194135.2 Octopus bimaculoides | reverse complement strand
TCGCGGTTTCGATTCCCAGACCGGGCGTTGTGAGTGTTTATTTAGCGAAAGCACCCTTCATCATAGGCCTCTCCAATCAGAAGTGGGACAACAACAGCAAAGTATTCATGGCATGATACGAACTATCGACTGGGATTCCGGGTCTGTTTCAACTTGACTAATCTGCCAACTAGCGAGCTGAAAGATGAATAAAGCAAAATTTAACGTATGAATAAACAAGTTGTTGCATCACAGTGTATATATA
>NW_026396917.1:0-318 GCF_001194135.2 Octopus bimaculoides | reverse complement strand
ATAACATATGCAATTTAACAAGTAACGATCTATTTGAAATATAATCCATGGCGTACGAGTCATTGTAAATGTTTATTCTCAATTATACGTGGTTATTCTGTTAGAAGAATGTTCACTGCAGTATTTACGATCAAAGAATCTTTCATATTGTTATTTTGTGCAGAAATATCTCTTGTTTGTTTATCTTGGAAGCAGAGAAATAATTCCTCAAAAGCTATAGCGCCGAGACCGCAAAATCAGTTGATTTCGATCTTCATTCATCTCCTCGGTGACGGACATTCTACTGCTAGATATAGCCACTACTCATCGCCGCACTGA
>NW_026396916.1:0-550 GCF_001194135.2 Octopus bimaculoides | reverse complement strand
ACATTTTTCAGCTCCATGAGCTCCATTTTTCAGGAGCAAAATTCTTTTAGTCCATGTAGTATCTTAGGCCAAAAAAATTTTTAACTTCCTGCATAGTTCGAGCCCACAGCAATGTCATATCTTCTCCACTATTTCAGTATTACGTGTCAAAAGTGAAACAATAACATCACTCTCCTGTAATGTCAGATATTTTCACTCTAACACTGAAACTATTCCATATATACTCTCACATATATACAGGCATACTATAAGACCCAAGTTAAAAACATTCCCAACAATTCAACTTCTCTGATTAACATTAACACCCCCACCCCCAATAGGGGCTTTCATTCCCACATTTTAGAGCTCCAGGAGTCTGTTGTGTCGCTAATTTTTTACTGAGAAAATATTTTTCATGGTTAGATGATTCGGCATCTATTTCTAGTATATAGGAGTCCACTTTTGCTGGTCATTCCTCTTATTCTTGTATGTAATATAATTTTAATGTTTGGATTTTTTTGATATGCTAGACCACTGTTTTTAATTGATTAATATCAATTTCTACCCTTAT
>NW_026396915.1:0-275 GCF_001194135.2 Octopus bimaculoides | reverse complement strand
ATATATATATATATACACATATACAAGTATGTCTGCATATATTAGTATATATGTATGAGCGGTGAGCTTATATAACTATGCATCTGTATGTGTATATATATAAATGTTTGTGTGTGTACGTGTGTAGGTGTAGGTGTGTGTGTGTGCGTGTGTGTGTGCAGTGCGTGTGTACGCGCGCATATATTTATGCATACTGATATAAACGTATACATGCATACACACACATTATATGTATGTATATATGTATGTATGTATATATGTATGTATGTATGTAT
>NW_026396914.1:0-507 GCF_001194135.2 Octopus bimaculoides | reverse complement strand
CTGTTCTCAATAAAAGTTTACGTTTTCATTCGCTAACAAGTTCACATTTATGATGTAAAGTAATTTCATCATTTATTAACAGAAGTACGGTTTTGTGTTTCCCTGTTGCTGAGGTTTTTTTTTCCTGGTACCTTCGATACAGTGTGACGGTGATGTCACATTCAATGATGACATCTTCAATGAGACGTTAAGATTAATAGACGACAAGGTTCAATCACTGGGTGGAAACAAACTTGAAATCTATGGTCTTCCAGCTCCTCCTGTCAGAGATGTTCAACACAGATTAGCACAAGAGCTAATCAGGGAAACATCATACAACATGGAAAGTTTGCAAGCAGTTGTCAATGAAAAGGAACCAATTCTGGTACAGGATCAAAAGGAGGTATACTGGCAAGTTCTTACATCTGTGAACAATAACACTGGTGGGGTTTTCTTCTTAGATGCTCCTGGAGGCACAGAAAGACATTATTGATCAACCTGCTCCTTGCCAAGGTGAGACAGAAGAAG
>NW_026396913.1:0-269 GCF_001194135.2 Octopus bimaculoides | reverse complement strand
TTGCAATACAAAATCAAGGTGCCTCATTTTGCTTGGAGAATGTTTATACAATGAAGAGCAAAAGTTAACAGTTTAGTTCTGAGCTGGGAAAATCTGAGAGCAATGGTACAAAACTCAGCAAGAACCTCACTACAAGGCTTTGAATCAAGACCCATACTACTCTTAACCACTCTCTCTTTTTATTTTCTCCCCTCTCCCTTTTCTTGCAAAATCTCTCTTTTATTCCCTTTTCTTCTGTCTTTGCACTCTGCCCTCATACCAATTTTTTT
>NW_026396912.1:0-399 GCF_001194135.2 Octopus bimaculoides | reverse complement strand
TGTGTGTGTGAGTGAGTGCGTGTATGTGGTGAATATCAACTTAAATTACATAGAGAACAGGCACATGCTATTATATAACCAAGGTTTGCATTCACTTCAAGTGATTGTATATTGTAAACGATAGAATGAGTGTAATTCACAAGTATATACATGCGTGCACAAATATACGCGTACATACATTGATAGGTCACACACACAGTAACGTACAAGTATATATAAATATATATATTTTTTATATCGATTCTACTTATTGTTAAATAATTTTATATATATTATATAAATCCACACACTTCTACTCATATATCATCATATATAGACATGTAATCATACATACATATGTGCATGCATACGTGTCTGTCTGTCTATCTATCTATCTATCTATCTATCTATCTATCTATC
>NW_026396911.1:0-528 GCF_001194135.2 Octopus bimaculoides | reverse complement strand
TTTTTTTTTTTTTTGGAAGCAAGCGAGATACGGTTAAGGTAATTAGATGAGACTTTTAGGGAGATTTGGCTACTAATTTCAGCAGGTCAAGAGCTTCCACGTAGAGTACTATAGAATAGTGTACACTAATGCATTGTGGTGCTATGTAGCATAGCACTGCACTATATCGTGTTGTAGTGTACATAGCACTGTTTGCATCTTGTTATATAGAGCTGTACTGTATACTGTATACTGTACACTGTATCATGTGTCACATAGTGTTGTCTTAAATACTGTTTTGTACAAATGATGTTTTATATACTGTTTCTTATGGAGTATTGTACAGTATCGTGTTTGTTGTATAACGTATAATGTTGTGTTGTGTTGTGTAACGTTGTTGTCTTATGTGGTGTTGTGCTGTGTTATCTAGCGTTGTCTCGTGTTGTCTTGTGTGATATCGTGTTCTATTGTAGAATGTTGTATCGTGTTCCTATGTAGTACAGAGCTCTGTCGTATAGTGGTATGTTAGATAGTACTGTTTGATACTGT
>NW_026396910.1:0-594 GCF_001194135.2 Octopus bimaculoides | reverse complement strand
TATATATATATATATATATATATATCGAACCTAAATCTATGCATTGTTCACTATCATCCATCCAGATTTCAGTTAAAAATTAGTAATCAATCGTTATTAATTAACTAATGATTTCAATTTCAGTCCAATTATTAGTTAAAAATCAATTACAAAAGCGCATTGATCACGAAGAGGAAATAATCTGGACATTCTAATTAAGTTACCGAGTAAATTATCCTCAAATGAATGTTATTCTAACGATGTTGTCCATTTTACATTCTGGCTGTATAACTGAGAAGATTATTGGTCAATATTGGTACAACAATAATGCAGTAGTGTTGTGTATGGTACTTTATGTTGAGGTACTATGTTGTAGTTGTGTAGATTACTTGGTACTCGTGAGGGTCTATGTACTCAGTACTTCCCATACCTCAGTGAAACTGTTGTGACCCCTCAATGCTGCAAAAACATACATCAAAATGTTGAAATCATGTTCTAAAATTGGAACGATACATTGAAGATTAGTGTGGCCCCTGTATAAGGATGATACGCAAATTTGTGAAACATTCCATATTTTTTTCAAAGGGCGTAGGAGTGGCTGTGTGGTAAGTAGCT
>NW_026396909.1:0-236 GCF_001194135.2 Octopus bimaculoides | reverse complement strand
TTCATGAAGACAATTCGTGTATAGTTCTGCAAATTATATTGATTCTCGAATGTCTATGCTAACAAGAACACAGATGTTGTTACGTAAGTAAGTAAAACGTTAATGTTCGAAACTGCAGTACACAGCTAATTCTTTATTTTATATTTCTCATTTTGTCTTGTTCTGGTGTTTTGGGAAATTTTTCTTGAGAATATTATTTTTCTTTGTGGTTGGGTCGTTGATGACCTCTTTCTAGC
>NW_026396908.1:0-734 GCF_001194135.2 Octopus bimaculoides | reverse complement strand
ATGTATGTATGTATGTATGTATGTATAGACGTATGCATGAACACTAACCAAATTATAATTATTGGCTTCGAGTTGGTGCCAATAACTAGATATACCTAAATATGTCGCAAAACATACTCACACAAGAGATACTGGAAATAACATAAAACAATAACAAAATGACTAAAGAAAGTTGAATGAATGTAGTGATTTAACGAATATAGTTGTAACAGTTGACCATA
Organism: Octopus bimaculoides; assembly: GCF_001194135.2. Classification (NCBI taxonomy): domain Eukaryota; kingdom Metazoa; phylum Mollusca; class Cephalopoda; order Octopoda; family Octopodidae; genus Octopus; species Octopus bimaculoides. Next base: position 513 of record NW_026396908.1, on the reverse strand, counting down.
TGTAGAATATAGTAGCTCTATACCATATATAGTATACAATGCCTCTATCGCAAATATAGAATTACTATAAGTATTTTCAATAAAATTGCTATGAAGAAACAATAAGAAAAATGTAATTTGTGGAATATTTTATGAAAGAATTAGATTTATTATAAACGTTAAATTCACACATCTTACAAACGCTTAACACTATCCGGATATATAAGTATGTGCGTTCGAATGTATGAATGTATGTATGTATGTATATATTTCCTCCGCCTTCCTTTTCTAATGTTTCTGAAGAAGAGCGCCGCACGAAACGTTAAACCCTCTTTCTTTCCTTCCCTGAGAGTCCGCTAGTACCTTAAAAGTAACACGTCCTTGCGTTTTATTTATTTATTTTTTTTTCGTGTTTATTCTTCCTTTTTGTTTCGATTTACTAAATATATATATATTTATAAATGCGCATACGCATGCATGTGTGTACATGTATATTTAGTATATATATATATATATATATATATATATATATAT
>NW_026396907.1:0-700 GCF_001194135.2 Octopus bimaculoides | reverse complement strand
TTATCTTATCAAACATATATAGAATAACATGGAAATAAATTTAGATCATATTTTATAATTTTGTGTATGTAAATATATACATTTATGTGCATACATAAAGCATGCACACACACACACACATGCACACACACACGCACACTTATATATATATATCTGTGTATCTATGTTTCTCTATATATAATATATATATATATATATATATACACATGAATATATATATATACATACACACAGACATGTGTGTATATATATATATATATACACACATATCTATATATATATGTATGTATATAATTCCTTAATATTTAAATTGTTGCAGCTTCGAAGCTGTGGTCATGCTGGAGCACCACCTATGACTGTGCTACACCTTTATCTGGAAACTCCTCTGATATGTGTCATTTGGTGAATGAGGGAGTTAGATGCTGCTGCCCTCATCTTGTGTTTCTTTCCGTGAAGTAGGTTCATTTGGAACCTTTAACAGGAGGTGATCCAGTTTTGTTTTGAAGACACCTAAATACACACCATGTAGGTGTGACAGACATTTTGGATGGATATTGAAGATCTGTGGGACCCTGAAACCCAAGCTACTGCAGTATTTGTTCCTGTATTTTGATGGAGATGGTGGAGATACATACATTTATATATATTCATGTATTTTATATATACATATATAAGTGTATTTATTTATATATATATATAT
>NW_026396906.1:0-373 GCF_001194135.2 Octopus bimaculoides | reverse complement strand
TGTGTGTGTGTGTGTATGCAAGCAAGCGTACACAGATACAAGTACATTTATATTCTTAGATTACATCATATATAAATACATTTACATAGAGACCCATATACATTTATTTATGAAAATACGCATGAATGCAGTTATTTGTATACTCTATGTCTATGAATATCAGCAATGTAATATACATACATGCTCTGTTTCTCTCCACACATTCATCTATCCACACACACACACACACACACACACTCACACACACACATACGCACTTACACAGAAATAGATATAGGTGTGTGTGTGTGTGTATCTATACATATATAACCATAGATATTTAAATATATATTTGTACATGTGAGAATATATATATATATATATATATATATAT
>NW_026396905.1:0-1040 GCF_001194135.2 Octopus bimaculoides | reverse complement strand
CTATGACCGCGAGTCCGCTGCTCTAACCACTGGGCCATTGCGCCTCCTCTATATATATATATCTTTTTAAAAAAAATATATAGATATATACTTATATATATATATTTATATACATGGATATATATCTCTTTATATATATAATAATATAGATTTAATCAAAAGATTAAATGTGGTACTTAAAATGTTTGAGACATCAGAATTTGGTAGGGTAAAAACCAAAAACAAAATCAAGAGATTTGGTGAATAAAATTTGAAGAAAAGCAACAAAAATTCAATAGGTAATAGCAGTACGTACGTTTCGTACAAGCTCCATTTATTCATGTAGTGAGAGCACTACATAGAATGCACAATGAAAATGTACTCCTCAGCTGCATAATGGAATTTCATTTTAGAAAGTCATTTTGTAGATGTGTGCAAAAAAGAGTAAGAGAAGAAAACAACGGCAGCATAGTCAAGATCTACAAAATCTACAAAATGACTTTCTAAAATGAAATTCCATTATGCAGCTGATGAGTACATTTTCATTGTGCATTCTATGTAGTGTTCTCACTACATGAATAAATGGAGCTTGTACGAAACGTACGTACTGCTATAACCTATTGAATTTTTGTTGCTTTTCTTCAAATATTTATATATATATATATATTTATATATGTATATATATTTATATGTATATATATTATTTGTATTACATGATCGAACGCATGCATCCTCCATGCAAGTAAGTTTTAAACTTTATTTTACTGATGCGACTCTGTCTACCTTTGTATCTTTTTCCCCCTCTTGTTCTTCCATCTGTTGTTCTTCACCTCTCTCTTTTACTACTATATCTCTTTCTTTCTCCCTGTCTCTCTTTGCTCACCTATATTCTACTTCCTCCCCTTTTTCTCCCTCTACCACTCTTTCTCCTTACTCCTCGCTGGTCACATGTGTCCAGCCACTATTTCCTTTCGTATCTTGGCTATTGCCAAGCTTGCACACGAACATTCTTCCTCCCGCTTCCTGCCAGTTCGTTGCTTCACAGCGTTCAGTATACACAT
>NW_026396904.1:1108-1931 GCF_001194135.2 Octopus bimaculoides | reverse complement strand
TTTTTTTTTTTTTTTTTTAATCTGTCAGGCACTAAAAGTACAAATTTCTGCTGCTTCCAGCTCTAGAAATAGCAAAGTTCACTTGACTATGGGAAAATAATCGATTCTAGTATCTCTGAAACTTCGACCTTATGCCTTGTTGATGTTCTTTCTCAATGGAAACTGAAGCCACCTCACTTTAAAGACTGCATTTGTCGAGATCGAAGGAGTTCTTGAAATAAACTCTCCCCGCTTAGCATAACTTTTCAAAATTGTTGTTTGTATGATACGTGGAAGTCTTTCCCCCGTCCCCCTCCCAGCTGAATCCCATTGCAAAGTCATAAGGCATGTAGATCTTTGAAAAGAATTAAGAGGATTCTAGCTTCAAGATTAGCCGATATGTTGGGACTCCAGAAGGTTCCAGTGAATTTAAAAACCCTCACGGGATAATTCACTTATTCAGAAAGATTTACCACATAATTCAATGATTTAGGAGGAATTTCAACCATGTTTCGTGGTCTGCTACCACAACAGCTCCTTTATAGGATCCAGTTAGCTCAAGACATCATCAAGAGGAACCACGTCTGGTTTCGGCCCCTACTCCTCTACCGTTTTGACGTGGCGGGGCCCCTCCTTTCGGGGGTGTCTTCAGCTCTGGTGTTGGGTGTATGTCTTCTTTCTTCTATTCCCTGGCCTCTTCGATGCAGCATCAACGAGTGTCAGCGTCCGACTGATCGTCATGTCAAGTTCCCCTTTTTATATCTGCTGCTAGGCTCCAGCAGGCAGCCCCAGCTAGTTGTCACGTGACACTGTCTAAATTTCCCGCTGCTAGGCTCCAGCAAGT
>NW_026396904.1:0-203 GCF_001194135.2 Octopus bimaculoides | reverse complement strand
GTGAGGGTAGAACGTCGAAGGTAGACTTGATCAGGAAGGTTGTTCTTGCTTGTTCCCAAGCCCAAAGTTCCTTCCATGAGATTCTGCGACTGACCACGTTTTCCTCCCATCTCAGGCACTGCCTCTGTTGACTGCATTGCACCAAATGTACAGTCCGCCTTTCTTCTTCCTCCTTTCTCACTTCGTGTACCACTGCCTCTTTC
>NW_026396903.1:0-321 GCF_001194135.2 Octopus bimaculoides | reverse complement strand
GTGTGTGTATAGTTATACATTTTATATATATATTTATCTAATTATATGTATGTATATACACACATACATACATGTATATATATATATATATATATATATATATATATATATACGTATGTATGTATGTATATGTATATGTATATATGTATCTCTGTATATAGCACGAAAGGGATGTGTGTACATATGTATGTTTGCATGCACGTATGTGTTTAAATACATATGTAAGTATGTATGAATATACATACATGTGTGTGTGTGTGTGTGTGTATGTATGTGTATATATATACATATATATGTATATGTATATATATATACATATAT
>NW_026396902.1:0-216 GCF_001194135.2 Octopus bimaculoides | reverse complement strand
CCTATATAATTAGTTAACATTTCGCCAATTACTAGTTTATTGTTGGATTAATCGTTAGACCTGATATAGAGACGCTGTATCATTGATGAAGACGCTAATGGCGATAAAAGGATTCTGATAAACCTGGCTGATTGTTTCATTGATCGAACAATTGGATCTTTTTTAAAACGAAACACTTTGAAACTTGGAACACTGGTAGAATGTGTTATATAAAAC
>NW_026396901.1:0-336 GCF_001194135.2 Octopus bimaculoides | reverse complement strand
CCAAGCTTTTGGCAACATTTGATGCAGATTCTCTGCTCAACTTTCTCTGTTATGGTTAATGCGATGGTCACACGCTACACACCTTCCTTCTAAGCACTGCTTTAAACAGCAGGAGTGAGCTAGGCCGTTCAAACTTGTTGCGCATGCACAGCAGAGTTCAAGGTCAGTCTGCGCCGAGCGGCTTCACTCTGCGTGCTTTAGCTTCGTTACCATGGCAACAGTCCGGATACTTATTGATCAGATCACGTATGTACAGATAGATAGGTAAATAGATAAACAGACAGGAAGGCAGGCAGGCAGACAGACAGACAGACAGACAGACAGACAGACAGACAG
>NW_026396900.1:0-400 GCF_001194135.2 Octopus bimaculoides | reverse complement strand
CAGAAGCTATTGACCAAAGATTCTGTAAGGTGGAATTCAACCCAGAATCACATGACTGTGAAACAAATATCTGAACCAAATGTCACTGTGTGAAACTAAGCAGTCAATAGTAGCAGTGATTGTTACACTGCATCCATTGCTCAATCGCATACCCTTAAATGAAGCCATTATGGCACAATTTTTCTATAATGTACAAACACTGTCTACTCTGAACAATTATCCATCCAGCAAGGACTGTATGACAGAATCTGTTGCAACTATATGCAGGATGACTTAGCAATAATCCCCAGCATTTAACCCTTAATCCTTTTGTTACTGTATTTATGTTGAGATGCTGTGTGTTCCTTTCGATTAATTTTAAATATAACAAAGAATTTAGTAAAATAACTCAGTTATCATT
>NW_026396899.1:0-212 GCF_001194135.2 Octopus bimaculoides | reverse complement strand
CCATTTTTCCATACATGATCAGCTATACCTGATTTATCAATATCTCCTTGATTGAGAAGACCTGGCAAGGAAAGTGAGATCACAACCATAGCCTACACAGCTTTGCAATGTTTGTCTACCCTTATCTTGAGGGGGCGACATGTTTTGCCTTTGATTCCAACTACAGCTGCATGGGATGGAGTATACGCAGTCTTTGGTCATATTCTCTTCTA
>NW_026396898.1:0-283 GCF_001194135.2 Octopus bimaculoides | reverse complement strand
TATATATATATATAAAATATATATATCTATATGCATACACACATAAAATATATATATCATATGTATATGTATATATGTGTATATATATATATGTGTGTGTGTGTGTATATGTATATATATATAATATATAAATATATATATAACTATATTTAGATATATATAAATATACATGTATATATCTATACATATATGCTGATATGTATATCCTATATATATTTATATGTATATATACATATGTATGTTTATTTATGTGTATATGTGTGCTTATGGCTGTCTCTCTCTC
>NW_026396897.1:0-672 GCF_001194135.2 Octopus bimaculoides | reverse complement strand
GTGTGTGCGTGTGCGAGCGAGCGCGCATTGTAAATTTGAATGATATTTCCAGTGAAATTGTGGGAGTAAATGACTCACAAAGCGTCTCAATGGAGAATTAGAATAAATCTAGAGAACTAAAAAAGGATTTGATTGCATAAGAAATGCTATGCTTGTATGTATATACGCATGTATCATGTATATATGCATTCACGTAAGTATGTATCTATGTATCTAAGCATGTATGCATGTATGTATGTATTCATGTATGCATGTATGTTTTCATCTGTGCCTGTATGTATGTATTCATGTATTATATAATCACGTATGTATATATCTCTGTGTGCGCCTGTATGTATTCAAGTATGTATGTATATATGCTCTCTTCCTCTTTTTAATTTAGAATATATTTTGATCAACTACCTACTTGGTAACAATGTTGTGAAGGAAAGCAGCTACAGCAAAATACGTACCTGCCGCTCTCAGGATTACTTCTGGAGCGATTTTCTTTCATTTAGCTCTGAAGTATATTGTGTTTTTTAATACTATACGTATCCTGGATGAAAAATGAATATTTCTGGCGTTTAAACAACATAAATACGTTAAGTATGTGGTACTGATAATCTTTACATGATAGAGCTGTTTTTATTGCATAATTTAGAGATACACACCTGGGTGCATGTAATAAATATA
>NW_026396896.1:0-695 GCF_001194135.2 Octopus bimaculoides | reverse complement strand
TATATATATATATATATACATATGTGTGTGTGTGTGTGTGTGTATATATACACATATATGTATTTCTGTACACATACATAAATATATATGTGTGTATGTATACATATATGTGTGTGTATACATATATGTGTGTGTGTGTATACATATATGTGTGTGTGTGTGTAACTATATATAGCGTTGATATTCTTTAATTAAAATCAAGGTTTTTCTCTTCGCTGTTTGCATCAAGCTGATGCTGCAAGGCTGCACTGCGGTGTCAGTCTGCATTCAAAGACATGCATCTACCTGCGGTGTTTTAATTACAGACCTCTTTCGTTCGTTGTCAACTTCACATGGAACAATTAAAAACGTATCCGGCTTCTTTGGAATTAATTCCGACTTTAACTTAATTATTATTTGCTCCCGATGCATGTTTCTATGTTTATATATTGTTGGCTTATTCCGTTTCTCTGTCTGTTCCACAGGATTTTTAGCATTGTTCTTGTTCTTCTTGTTGTCGTTGCTGTTGCTGTTATTGTGTTCTCTGCAGTCCTGTCTCTCTTTCCATCCATTTACCATTGATTTGTCTGCGACACTGTGCAGGATTTTAAAATAACCACCACCACCACCACCACTGTGTTCCACCCATACTTCTTCCTTCCCCTCTCCCTACACCTATCTTTTTTAAAGGCAACCATTGAGTAAACGATCTCCCC
>NW_026396895.1:0-583 GCF_001194135.2 Octopus bimaculoides | reverse complement strand
GTCATTCTCTCTCCTTCTCTCCCTCTCTCTGTTATTTTCTCTCTTTCTCTCTGTTATTCTCTCTCCCTCTCTCTGTATGTCATTCTCTCTCCTTCTCTCTGTTATTTTCTCTTTCTCTCTGTCATTCTCTCTCTCTATATATGTCATTCTCTCTCCTTCTCTCCCTCTCTCTGTTATTTTCTCTCTTTCTCGCTGTCATTCTCTCTCCTTCTCCCTCTCTGTTATTTTCTATCTGTCTCTTTGTCATTCTCTCTCTCTGTTATTTTCTCTCTGACTCTTTGTCATTCTCTCTCTCTATCTCTGTTATTTTCTCTCTGTCTCTTTGTCACTCTCTCTCTTTCTCTCTGACATTCTCTCTCTCTCTCTCTCTCTCTCTATGTCATTCTCTCTCCTTCTCTCCCTCACTCTGTTATTTTCTCTCTGTCTCTTTATCATTCTCTCTCTTTCTCACTGTCATTCTCTCTCTATGTCATTCTCTCTCCTTCTTTCTCGCTCTCTCTGACTCATTGTCATTCTCTCTCTCTTTCTCTCTGTCATTCTCTCTCTCTCTATGTTATTCTCTCTCCTTCTCTCTCTCTGTTAT
>NW_026396894.1:0-226 GCF_001194135.2 Octopus bimaculoides | reverse complement strand
TTTGACTTTTATTGGATTTGTATTGAACAATGTTTTCGAGGGGTTATCGAGACACAGAGACACAGAGACAATGTTTTCGAGGGGTCATCTCATTAATGTACGTATCCAGCCCGCAGCTACTTTACGTTTGTCTGTCCTTGTTTGTCCCCTCTTTGTAAGGCCTTAATGGCTAATCTAATGAAATAAAGTAGCTTGCTTACCAACCACATGGTTTCGGGTTCAGTCC
>NW_026396893.1:0-248 GCF_001194135.2 Octopus bimaculoides | reverse complement strand
TATATTTGTATGATTACGTTTGGTGAGGGTGATGCTTAAATGTATCTATGTGTCTGGTGATGATGATGATAACGATGATCATAATCATGATCATGATGTTGGTGGGTAAACTGGATGATGGGTGTGTTTGCTTTTGGCTTGAATTACTGTATAATTGCATTATATGTATGTATTCAATCACGCGTGTGCGTGATACTATTTAATTGTGCTGTGTAGTTTTGGTGTATGGTGGGAGTGGTAGCCGTGGT
>NW_026396892.1:0-309 GCF_001194135.2 Octopus bimaculoides | reverse complement strand
ATATATATATATATATATATATACATACATACCTATGCATATGTTTACATATATGTGTATATCTGCCTACACACAAACACACCTTCTTCTGTATATCTCTATCATCCGAAGGGCACAAACGAGAAACTCGGAGTAATGTATTGTAAAATTTTTCTGCTTTCAATAAAGAACAGTCTACTTTCTATATTGAGTACTATGTTGTTTTCTCTTTGTTCATTTCATTTAAGCTCGTACGTAATAAAATATCTTCTATATGACAAATTACACACACACATACGTACGTACATATATATATATATATATATATAT
>NW_026396891.1:0-319 GCF_001194135.2 Octopus bimaculoides | reverse complement strand
ATTTATCGACCCCGAAATGATGAAAGGCAAAGTCGACTTCAGCGGAATTTGAACCCAGAACGCAGCAGCAGCAGAAGAAATACCGCGAAGCATTTTACCCGGCGTGCTAACGACTCAGCCAGCTCCCCGCCTTAAATAATAACAATAATAATAATAATAATAATAATAATAATAATAACAACAACAACAACAACAACAACAACAACAACAACAACGACAACAACAACAACAATAATAATAGCGATGCTACTGATACTGTTTCCGGTGGTGATGAGGATAATGATTAAACGAAAGATGTTTTATCTGCTTATTTTTCGAA
>NW_026396890.1:1021-2453 GCF_001194135.2 Octopus bimaculoides | reverse complement strand
CCCCCCCCTTGTTATCTTTACTGTCCCCATTTACTCAAACTCCCTTCATCACCATCTCTCTCTCTTTTTTTCTCTCTCATCTCTCTTTCTGCTTTGTTTCGCTTCTCCAACATTTGACTTCCATTTCCAACTGCATCACGTCACCCTTCGTTTTATCAATAAAATTTAGCGACGAATAATGAACGATGGTATTCTTTTACATAGAAATCCAACTTTAATAAATACCCCTTTAACGATCGTTTCTGGCCACTTATTGAAACAAATCTGGACACTTGAAAACTTCTGGAGTGGGAGACAATCAGTTGATGCCAAACCCTACAGAATGTTTTCTTAAAGATCTAATTAAAGTAGGGAGTTACTTGAGAGAGAAAAGAAATTGCGATTATGTCAGCATTTATGTGTGCTACTATTTAATTCTAACATAAATATTGAAACATTAAATATAGAATATTTTAAACTTTTTAGAAAATTTAATTGTTCCTTTAGTTACCTAACCATTCGTGTTTTGGAATTGTTGAGTAAGATACCTAGGTACACAAATTATATATATATATACACGCACACACACAAACATTTCCCTATTACTATCAAAGTTATTCTTCCAATATAGTGTTATATATATATCAGTGTGTATACATCTGCGTATATTTGTATCTTAAGTATACGCGTGTATATAATATATACCCATATACTTATAAAGTACATGAGTATATAATTTTCGTTTTACAATCTGCTGTTTATAGTTTTCGAAATAAAGGGGTTTTTTCACTCTCTCTCTCTTTCTTTCTTTCTCGTTTCCTCTTACTCTCTCCTACTCTGCCTCTTCCTCTCACTCCTACACTCTCGTTTTCACTCTCACACTTTCTCTCTTTTTCCTCAATCTCTCTCTCACCTCTCTCCATATCATTTGTACTCTCACTATCACTCTCATCCCACTCCCCTCATTATTTTCCTTCTCTCTCTTCTTCTCCACTCAATATTTCAACATTTAATAAACACAGAATTGATGTTTAGATTGAGTTGATAAAGGTGAAGGTCATTCTACTTATAAATATGTGTGTCTGTGTGTGTGTATATGTATATGTGTGTGTGTGTACTTTTACATGCTTCTATAGTATTTTTATTTGTAGTTCATGCATGTGTGCGGGTTACTTTGCGCGTATGTATGTTTGTGTATAAGTGTATATATATGTATATATATATATATATATATATATCATAAATATATAGGGATTGACAGTTGAGCTACCCGGCAGAAATTGTTAATTATTAATTTTATTACTAATTGATGATTCCCTGCCCTGCATATCTATATATATATATATATATATACATATAGTCTGTGGTGTGTGTGTATGTATATTTATATGTAAGTATATACGTGTATATAAAACATGTATATATATATATATATATATATATATATATATTT
>NW_026396890.1:0-132 GCF_001194135.2 Octopus bimaculoides | reverse complement strand
TACGTGTTCACATGTGTGTATGTATATATATTCATTTGTTATATGTGTGTACGTGTGCACGTGTGTGTCTAAGTATGTGTATACGCTTGTTATATATGTGCACGTGTGTGTGTGTGTGTGTGTGTGTGTGTG
>NW_026396889.1:0-875 GCF_001194135.2 Octopus bimaculoides | reverse complement strand
ATTCCTCATCTCTTAAATAAAGAACCGTAGTGTGTATATATATTTGCGTTAATTTTGTTAGAAGAAAATATTTGACGTGTATTAATTTTTTATAGGGGATTCTACAAATATCCGCGTTTATTGTAAATTTTCCGTAGAGAATAATATATCTATATGTTACAAATGCTATTCTTTATAAATATGTAAGAAATGCTATTCATTATAATTTTTTTTTTTAAACTTAGACGTACTAGTCCAAAAGTGCATATTAATGAGTACAACAGTAAATGCATAACAAAAATATGCACGCGTACATATCAATATATATATATATATGTGTATGTACGCATTTATTTGCATGTAAATGCTTAAATACATTCGCCCGAGCGGTTAAACGCTTCAATTTTTTTAAGATCTGTGATGCATTCGACTGCGGAGGAATTCAATTTTACGATATCTCAAAATTACTAACTTAATTCAATAGAATTCTGAGTTGTTTGGAGTCGTCTGTCATTCTCGTAACTTTTAACACGTTAAGATGTTCATGGTTTATAGTGATTACATATATCAACATTGCCTGAGAGATAGTCTTGCTTTCATAAAGAATACTTAACACACATTCAAGAGGAAATACAGTGTATGGCTTTCTTCCGGGTTTAAATATCCCTCAGGCATATTTGAACTGGTAACTAGTTGATATATGTATGTCTGAGTGTCTCATATTGTCCCCCACTATCGCTTGACAGCTAATGTTGCAGTGTTTACGTCCCCCGTAACTTAACGACTCAGCCTTGGACAACAATAGAATAAGTACTAGGTATTGCTCCAGCATGGCCGTTGTAATATGACAGAGACAAATAAAACAATCAGGAGTTAAAGTAACGATAGAGGAGTAG
>NW_026396888.1:0-394 GCF_001194135.2 Octopus bimaculoides | reverse complement strand
TGTATTTATATACAGATATAGATGTATAGATGTATATCTATAAATATATATACATTTATTTATATATATATATATGCATAAATATGTGTATGCATGTATATATGTGTATATATCTGTGTACATATTAGGTATGTATATATATGAACATATATATAAATGTATATGTATAGATCTATAAATCGATATGTATATATGTATGTATATATGTTTATATATACGTATAGATATAGAAGCATATGTATACATACATATATTTAGATGTATATAAATATAGATTTATATATATACATGTATTTATATATGTGTAAATATGTGTTATATGTACATGTATACATATATAGATTTCTATGTACATATATGTATATATGTATATACCTATATGTATATATATATA
>NW_026396887.1:358-486 GCF_001194135.2 Octopus bimaculoides | reverse complement strand
CAGGGCTTCGACAATTATTGGCACTACTACTACTACTACCTTTTTCATCGACCACAACTGCATAACTTCTCAAGCTACCCTGTCATATTTCTCGACTTTTCTTTCTTCCTTATCGCATACCTTGTTGT
>NW_026396887.1:0-102 GCF_001194135.2 Octopus bimaculoides | reverse complement strand
TGGTAATATGCCATATGGTTTCACCGTTTTGTCCACAGATTCTGCACTTACCACTTTCTGATGTGTTGTCTATTTATTACCATTATTAATATTATTATTAAT
>NW_026396886.1:0-213 GCF_001194135.2 Octopus bimaculoides | reverse complement strand
GTACGTACATACATACATACATACATACATATGTACATACATACATACATGCATATAACTACATACTATGTACATACATATAGCTACATACATGCATATATATACATACATACACACGTACATATATACATGTTTACACACACACACACACACACGCGCATATATTTACATACTTACAGACATACATACACACACATATATACATTCACACAC
>NW_026396885.1:267-374 GCF_001194135.2 Octopus bimaculoides | reverse complement strand
ATGTATGTATGTATGTATGTATGTATGTATGCACTTTGTACGATGATATATACGTGCTAATACGTCGGTATACATGTTTGTGTGTGTGTGTGTGTGTATATATATAT
>NW_026396885.1:0-257 GCF_001194135.2 Octopus bimaculoides | reverse complement strand
AATACGTCGGTATACATGTTTGTGTGTGTGTGTGTGTGTATATATATATTTATATACATATAATAAAGTGTGTGTGTAAAATGTATGGTGTTGATTTGTATTTATATTCTGTGGATATATGTATACATATACATATATGTGACATATAATACATATATATGTGCGTGTGCGTGTAAGTTATATACATATATATGCTATATGCATATAATATATATACATGAGTGGCTGTGTGGTAAGTAGCTTGCTTACCAACCACA
>NW_026396884.1:0-600 GCF_001194135.2 Octopus bimaculoides | reverse complement strand
CCCCCACCACCCGATGCGGACAAAGAAAATCCCGCGCAACAGCACGAGTTTTACCCTGGTGTCTCTGTATTTACCTGAACACACGGTAAACAATCGTCTACTTCCAAACACCTGTAAAATGAAATTAACGTTTGTTACAAGCTACTCCTCAGGTGAAAAGAGCGGGGGGGTGGACCGACGGAGGATCGACGGCTTACATTAGTCGAGTAGAAACCCCGTGAACAGATTAATGAGTTAAGTAGATGTTCAGCGTGACAAAACCGGCAGCCATCAAAGCAAACTCTTGAAACATTCTCGAATCATCGAATGGAATTGTTTTTGTTGTTATCTCATTTTTTTTTTTCTCTTGGCGTAAGTTGCCGGAATTTTAATTACAATCGCCGTAAACTTCATACCTGGATGTATGTATGTGTGTGTGTTGGAGGGTGATATGTGTGTGCATGTATTTATATGTATGTGTAATGTATCTATGTATATATATACATAGATACATTATATATATATATATATATGTTCAATATGTACATGTACCTGCATATGTATACACATATATGTGTATGTGCATGTGTGTTATGTTTGTATGTATATATATATATATGT
>NW_026396883.1:0-512 GCF_001194135.2 Octopus bimaculoides | reverse complement strand
ATGTATATAAACGTATCGTTCAGTGCACTTAAGTATCGTATCAGTTTGCAATGGTTTGCGTACGAATATATGAAGAGTCGTAAAACTATATGCTAACATCAACAGATCGTGCTGTTTCTTTTTCCTTTTATCTATTGCATCAGACTTGTTTGGTTGCAAATATATTAGTCTATCGAAAACAACTTCGATCTGGTGCACTTGAAATACTGCTTAAGGCCATAGAACAATATCTATCACTTCAAGCGATGATACAGTAACATAGATGTTCTATGTTCTTATTGTTCTGTATAGCAAGTTGCTATAAGGAATTGTGTAGTCCTAACACTTATGCCAATTTTTTCTATAAATATATGCCGAAGCACATTCAGAGGAAAATACTCAGATGTCCTTAAAGATATACATACATAGATAAATATATCCTCTTTTACTCAAAGCATAAGGTTCGAAATTTTGGGGGAGGATGCCAGTCAATTAGATCGACCCCAGTACGCAACTGGCACTTAATTTATCGA
>NW_026396882.1:1413-2265 GCF_001194135.2 Octopus bimaculoides | reverse complement strand
GTCTGGGAATCGAAACCGCGATTCTATGACCGCGAGTCCTCTGCCCTAACCACTGGGCCATTGCGCGTCCTACCTGTCAGTAACCCTCTATAAAACGTCAACGCAAAACTCCCACCTACCACATTGTCTCAATGGTAGAAGGCTGTTAGCGCTTAATAAAATTCTAGATGCTAAGCGCCTTGTCTCGGTCTTTGCTTGACTCAGGATTACTGGTCTCTGAAAGTGACGAGTTATAGAAAAAACAAATGTGACAAACGGAAACCAGACCCATTCACAATAAAAAAGAAAAACTACGGGAGAGGTCTCAGCTTCATCGCATACCTGCGTATCATGATCTATGCTGTTTAAGCCTTTCACGTAGCAGGGTTTGACATAAATAGAGCACCTGACCAGTGGAACGCCGAGCTACAGATCCACAGGGCAACTGACCTGTGTTGGTTGATTTTGGTTTGTGTCACCGCCTCGTTGTCCTGTAGAGCAGGGTCGACCACGTCGGTGTTCTCAGCGTCCATTTCTTACTAAGTTGATGACGTTCGTATTGCCGATACAGATCTTGCAGGGTTCCTTCAATGTATCTTATTTCTGCAGGATGATAAAGATGGTGGTGGTGATGACGACGACGACGACAACGATGATGACAACGACGACGGCGTGGGTGATGATGAAGATTTCTTTGACCCAGGTGCATTTTATGTGGAGTAAGTACTTCACTACGATATTGAACAATTTGTGAAGGGAAAAAAAGAGGACGAAATATCTGAATACCTGGATGATGCAGTCCTTCTGATGCAGGAAGGCCTCCAACCAGGGACGATGAAGGAGCTCCACAGATGCAAGGTCACCCTGTCCCGT
>NW_026396882.1:1209-1403 GCF_001194135.2 Octopus bimaculoides | reverse complement strand
AGCTCCAACCCTCACCCAGCCATTGTTCTCCAGTTTCCAGGTGCATGTTTAGAATAGCTCCATGCATCCTGACTTATTTTTGTCACAGCCATCCATCCATACTTTGACACAATTCGCCAGAAGAGAGCGTTACTTTCTCTACCATCATTTTCCTTTCCAAGTGTGACTTAAGGAAAGCATTATCCGTCTGAGGT
>NW_026396882.1:995-1108 GCF_001194135.2 Octopus bimaculoides | reverse complement strand
ATAATCCTTTCTACTATAGGCAGAAGGTCTTAAATTTTGGGGGAGGGTTCAGTCAATTAAATAGACCCCAGTACGCAACTGGTACTTAATTTATTGACCCCGAAATGATGAAA
>NW_026396882.1:654-985 GCF_001194135.2 Octopus bimaculoides | reverse complement strand
AGTCGACCTCGGTGGAATTTCAACTCAGAACGTAAAGACAGACGAAATGCCGTTAAGCGTTTTGTCCGGCGTGCCTTGATAGTAATAATAATAATCCTTTCTACTGGAAGCACAATGCCTGAAATTTGGAGGAAAGGATTAAGTAAATTACATCGACCTCAGTGCGTAACTCCGAAAGGATGAATGGCAAAGTCGACTCCGCGGAATTTGAACTCAGAACGTAGCGACAGACGAAATGCCGTTAAGCATTTCACCCGGCGTGCTAACGATTCTGCCAGCTTGTTACCTTGATGATGATGATGATGATGATGATGATGATGATGATGATGAT
>NW_026396882.1:414-644 GCF_001194135.2 Octopus bimaculoides | reverse complement strand
TGATGATGATGATGATGATGATGATGATGATGATGATGATAAAAATAATAGTAATACTGATAATGATAGTAACGATGGTGATAATTATAATAATAATATTCATATAAAATTTAGAAAGAAAATAGCACAGGCCTCGATTTATCGTCGAAACCCAACAACGTGTGCTTCCTCACAACGAAAATATATTAGAAAATGAAATTGAAGGATTAAAAGAAAGAATACATTATAAG
>NW_026396882.1:0-404 GCF_001194135.2 Octopus bimaculoides | reverse complement strand
AATAACGATCACAAAACACTTAACAACAATAAAAGCTTTGGGAATATAATCACCGTAGATAGAACTAAGGTGCAGCATAAACGAAATAAACAGCAAAACATGATAACATAAACCGTCGACCAATAAACACCAAACTTGAAATGCAGAAACGAAAATATATATAAAAGGAAATATCTGAAAAATTGAAAGGGTGAATGTCAACGATAAAATAGCATCGACATTGGAAAACATAATCTTTGGTTATCACAGACTTAATTAAAACACGTTCAAACATCAACATTACTAAATTAAATGAAGTTAAATAAAATAGAAGGATACAGTTCAGCATGACTTCACATGTCCTTTATGCATGGGCACTGGACGAGTGCATGCAGTATGGTTTCGTCACTGCGTGCAACCCAGAG
>NW_026396881.1:0-463 GCF_001194135.2 Octopus bimaculoides | reverse complement strand
TGGAAATAACAGTCAAAACTCTCATTTAAATCGCCAAAATACACTGATAACCGTTGACTTTGTTTTTTTTCTCGGGAATTATTTTCACACTGGTGGTTTCCATGATTTTGGCACAAAACGAATCAGTTGCAGCGCAAACTTCAACACGACGGATTAGCAGTCTCTATTATGGTAACGCGTGCTGAGGAAGCTGAGGTTATTTTTGCCAGTGCAGAAACCGGTCCACTTGATTCCAAATAGTTAAATGTACGTAGGGAGATTGTCTTAGCCCGTTTGCCTTCGGATAGCTGATTTCTGTAGTTATTGTCAATGTATTTTGGCGATTTAATGCTTTTTTGGGGCCCTTCAATCGCCTATATTATTGATTCTGTTATTATCATTTTAAAATTGTTACACTAGATAATAAGAAAGTCAATGGTATCTTCGCAAATTATCTTTTCGGGAATTATTTGGTCCGTATTGA
>NW_026396880.1:0-237 GCF_001194135.2 Octopus bimaculoides | reverse complement strand
GAGAGAGAGAGAGAGAGAGAGATGATTACTATTTAATAGCTATAGAATACAACGCCGATGGTCATGTCTTTGATGATGATGATAATGATGATGGCGATGACGATGATGATCAGCAGGAGGAGGAGGAGGGGGAAGAAGAGGAGGAAGATGACAACAGTGAACTCGACGACGATGATGACGATTATGATTATGATGATGGTTGTCAATGAAGAAAGAGGTGATATTTTGCTTGCTTTC
>NW_026396879.1:0-205 GCF_001194135.2 Octopus bimaculoides | reverse complement strand
TATATATATATATATGTTCATTTATTAATTTACACTCACTGACATATATACACACACACACACATGTACATATACATACACACACCTAGCTTTGTAACAAACTAGTAACTAGTTTTCATATCTGTGATTATTTGTACTTAAACACACTTTCATGCATGAATATATATATATATGTATGTATATATATGTATGTATGTATATATAT
>NW_026396878.1:0-413 GCF_001194135.2 Octopus bimaculoides | reverse complement strand
TATGTTTATATATATGTGTGTGTGTGTGTGTGTGTGTGTGTGTGTGTATAAAAATTCCCTTATTCGTTTCAGCCAAGTGGATGCAAACACCGTGGAGCATCACCCTGATTTTGTACTTTTGCATATCATTTTTCTTTGGCTGATTTCTTCAAAGTTGTGGAATTTCTTATCTTCACTCCCGCATGGGCTTCTTGCTTCGTTTGTTGACCCATTTGGTGCTTCAGATCATTTGCAACTGCTGCCCCCATCCGTAGCTAAGTCAAATTGACATTACAGTTGTCTCCGTAAATGGACGATATCAATTATTCTATATTTTATACAGCGTTGTGCAATTCACACAATGTTATGTAACATTTATAATTATTATTCCCTGAATCTACATACATACATACATATGTACATACATGCATATA
>NW_026396877.1:0-235 GCF_001194135.2 Octopus bimaculoides | reverse complement strand
CCCCCTCATCTACATACACACCGGTCTGATAAATGTACATTGCAGCACGTGCTGATATGCGTGAGTTCAAATGCAGGCATTTCTGCAACTACTACTACTACTACTACTACTACTACTACTACTTGAATACGAGACAGTGTCTGCGTGGTCTCTAGTTTCGTAGTAGAAATAGCAGCCAAGTTCCCGGTACAACTACACCGTGAAGGATGGTTATCGTAGGCGAGAATAACTGTAG
>NW_026396876.1:0-434 GCF_001194135.2 Octopus bimaculoides | reverse complement strand
TATATATATATATATATCATCATCATCATTTAACGCCCGTTGTCCATGCTGGCATGGATTGAATGGTTTGACCAGAACTAGCAAACTGTGAGGCTACACCAGACTCTAGTCTGGATGCTTTTTCTTAATGCCAACCACTCTGAGAGAGAACTGGGTGCTTTTATATGCAACCGTCATGGGTGCCTTTTACATGGCACTGGTATCTGCCATGACTGTGGTTTTACAACAGCTTATAAGAAAATGTGATTGAGGAGTTCCCGAAACATCAGCCTAATGGAATCAGGAGTATAACTGTTCTGAAACAAGCATCAATGACTTATAAGGAAATATGAAAAATCCTTAATTAAAAAGATAAAACTTGAACATTATTAATACAATATGTTTGAAAATTGTTGTTGGCACTCCGTCGCTTACGACGTCGAGGGTTCCAGTTG
>NW_026396875.1:0-243 GCF_001194135.2 Octopus bimaculoides | reverse complement strand
ATATATATATATATATATATATATATATACATACGTATAAATATATATGTGTGTGTGTTTGTGTATCCATCTATTTGTCAATATATACATATATACACACATACACATCAATATACATGTATATCAAGCCCTATCTAACTATTTGTCCATATATACATACACATGTGCACATGTACACATACATACACACACACGCTCATAGACACATGTACATGCATATACACACACATACACACACATATA
>NW_026396874.1:0-377 GCF_001194135.2 Octopus bimaculoides | reverse complement strand
ATATATATAGAGAGAAAAGCTTTATTATAGCGTCGTATATTAACGACAGCTATTTCCAGTAAATATTGGTGCATTGTTGTACAACTATTCTATATATATATATATATATACATATTCTTTTACTTGTTTCAGACATTTGACTGCGGCCATACTGGAGCACCGCTTTGTAGGGTTGCTAGTCAAACAAATCGACCCCAGGACTTATTACTTCTAAAGTACTTACTCTATCGGTCTGTCTTGCCGAACCGCTAGCACACACGGAAGTAAACATACTAACATCGGTTGTCAAACGTGCGGAAGGTGCGGGACAATCGCAGACAGAAAGCAACATGCACATAAATACACACACACACACACACACACACACACACACACAC
>NW_026396873.1:0-503 GCF_001194135.2 Octopus bimaculoides | reverse complement strand
AAGATAATTCATTTGAATAAAGTATTAGATAATCTTTGTAAACAAACACACACACACTTACATACACGTACGCACACACACGCACATAAACACACACACACTCACATATACAGGCATATATATATTATATGGTATTATAAAATCCAAGGATTTAAATGCAGGAGAATCGTAAGCTTCGAACAGTCTGTGGTAGGTACAAAAAATAAATATCAGGAACAATAATAATTTATTGGCTTCGAAGGTTGTAGGTTTTTCCCATATAGAAGCTTCATAAATTGAAAGAACCTTTTCACAGCACTCCCTCAATTTGAATATGTCTTCCCTTTTTTGGAGTTTTCCTATATTTCTGACGAAAAGCTCCGCTCGATCCGTTAAATCCACTTTGTTTTCTTTTCTTTCCTTTACTGACCATCCAATAATACTGTACTTATTTCCTGTCCTCGCGTTGTTTGTTCGTATTTTTTCGTGTTTTTTCTTCCTTGTTCATGTTTGAATTGACTATA
>NW_026396872.1:0-431 GCF_001194135.2 Octopus bimaculoides | reverse complement strand
ATTTAATTACAACACAACTTTCACCCAACGTCAAAACAAAGAGCTCCATTTTATTAGAAAATTCGGGCAAAGTTTAAACACCTTGAGCCAGTAACATTAAAATCATATATTAGTTATTACGGTCACTACTACTACTACTATTAAGGTCACTACTAACAATCACTGCTACTACTATCACTACTACTGCTGCTGCTGTTGCTACTACTGCTACTGTTATTACGGTCACTACTACTGCTGCTATTTCGGTCACTACTACTGCTGCTGCTGCTTGTGCTGCTTCCACCCCTACCACTACAACCAATTAACTACTGCTACTGACAAGGACAGAGGTCACTGCCACTTACCATTACCAACAGGGTCACTACTACTAATACAACCAACAAAAATGCCCCCACGTGGACTATTGACACCAGTAAGGAACAATTATGAAC
>NW_026396871.1:0-210 GCF_001194135.2 Octopus bimaculoides | reverse complement strand
TGAAAGAAGCCCGTCGTATGTGTGTGTGCGTGTGTTTGTGTCTGTGTTTGTTCTCCACCACTGCTTGATAACTGGTGTTGGTGTGTTTACATCCGCGTAACTTAACAGTTCAGTAAAAGAGGCCGATAGAATAAGTACCAGGCTTTTAGAAAATAAGTATTGGGATCGATACGTTCGACTAAAAATTCTTCAAGGCGGTTCTTCAGCATG
>NW_026396870.1:0-509 GCF_001194135.2 Octopus bimaculoides | reverse complement strand
TACATACATACATACATACATACATACATACGGACGTACATATTATATGTATACACACACACATATATTTTCGATCAGTAATCTTTTGAGTTAACATGGGATTTCTGGACGACAATGTAAACTTCATTTGATTAAGCTATCTTTGGCCCGACCACTAGCTAGCAGATTACTCTTCGTTTGGGTAAATACTACTTCCGAGGCTCTGCTAGCTATGAAGCATATGTAGCCTGGATTTTATCTACTCCACACCTTGCTTTTGGATTTTTATTCGCTTACACAGCAACCCCAGCTGCTAAACGTAAACTATAAAATAATTTTTTTCATCTTACCGAACTGCGTTATGAGTAAAATTGACAACATTCTACGTCAATAAATCATTATTGCTCCTGAAAGTTGTTTTATTTTAATACCTTCTACAGACTTCTCGAAGCTTTCTTCCTACACCTGGATCATTGGATCTCACCTTTACACACACACACACACACACACACACACACACACACACACAC
>NW_026396869.1:0-315 GCF_001194135.2 Octopus bimaculoides | reverse complement strand
TAACACATATCCTTACCATATGCCTGTGTGAAAATGCGTGTGTGAATATGTATTTGAATATATGTGTATATATAAGTATGTAATGTATGTATGTGTGTATGTTTTAGTATTTAAGTATGTCCAAATTTTACAAACATACATATATGTATATATGTACGTAAATTCACAATTATACACATACACCCCCTCACACATTCACATACACATATACATACATACATATATATATGTATATACATATATATACATACACGCGCACACATACACACACACACATATATGTTTACATTATATGTGCATATGTTTGTCTATATA
>NW_026396868.1:0-270 GCF_001194135.2 Octopus bimaculoides | reverse complement strand
TGCCAGCATGGAAAGCAGATGTTAAACGATGATGATGATGATGATGATGAACAGAGAGTGACAAGGTACAGATGTGACTGCATGGTTAAGAAGTTTGTCAACCAAATGGTTTTGTGTTCAACCCCACTGCATGGCACCTCAGGCAAGTCCCTTTAACCATAATCTTGGGCCTACCAAAACCTTGTGAGTGGATATGGTAGATGAAAACTGAAGAAAGCCCAGTTTATATATATATATATATATATATATCATCATCATCATCATCGTTTA
>NW_026396867.1:0-285 GCF_001194135.2 Octopus bimaculoides | reverse complement strand
GAGAGAGAGAGAGAGAGAGAGAGAGAGAGAGAGAGAGATAGATAGATGCATACATATACAGATAAATCAATAGATATATACATATAGATATATACATATATAGACAGGCGAATAGATAGACTGATTCATATAAGAACAAATGGATATATATACACACACGTGTGTGTGTATATATATGTGTGTGTATGGATATATATGCACATATATATATATATAGGTAGATGGATACATATAGATGCATACATAGATATATATACATATATATATATATATATATACATATAT
>NW_026396866.1:0-244 GCF_001194135.2 Octopus bimaculoides | reverse complement strand
ATATATCAACATATATAACAATACAAATACACATGGTGTGTAGTCAAAGAATAATGTTTTTATGTAATCACAAGCACAGATACACAGTCGCACATGCAGGTACATACACATATACTCATTAATCCCCATGTATGTTTCTCTCTGCATGTGTGCGTGTGTCCTGTGTGTATACCCGTGTGTGTGCATATGCATATTCTGGCTCATGTCAGTTTCTAATCATATATAAATATATATATATATATAT
>NW_026396865.1:0-306 GCF_001194135.2 Octopus bimaculoides | reverse complement strand
TGCACTGCTGGGTGTCTTCAAAACACACATCTTGTGGAATGTAGTTCTTTGTTAATTAGTTTCAGACTGACTGACTTCTGTTTACCACTCCCCTACACATGGAGACTAGCTTTTCTTATATACTTGTGCATTCATCTAGAATCTTCTAAAGAGTCATGTTACATTGTAACTTTTAGAACTTTATTCTGAACCAATTAGCTTCCTAGTTGCTCAGTAAGTCATACTCCCTATACATCACCTGACCTATGAGATGTGTCATTTATCATGGAACTTTCTCTGATACTCTAACATGATGCAATATTATAG
>NW_026396864.1:0-260 GCF_001194135.2 Octopus bimaculoides | reverse complement strand
GTCGATAAATTAAGTACCAGTTGTGTACTGAGATCGATCTAATCGACTGGCCTCCGCCCCAAAAATTTTCGGCCTTGTGCTTAGAGTAGAAATGAATAATAATCCATTCTGCTGCAGACATAAGGCCTGAACTTTTGGAGGGAGGAGACTAGTCGGTTACATCAACCTCAGCGTTTCACTGGTACTTAATTTATCGACACCGAAAGGATAAAAGGTAAAGTCGACCTCGGTGGAATTTGAATTCAGAACGTAGCGGCAGA
>NW_026396863.1:0-227 GCF_001194135.2 Octopus bimaculoides | reverse complement strand
ATGTATGTAAGTATATATGAGTGCGTGCATCTATGAATGTATGTATACATGTATGTATGTATGCATGTATATATGCATTTATTTACGTATGTTCGTCTGGATGTATGTATTTATGTTTGTATATGAATGTATGTCTTTTCATGTATGTATGAATGCATGCATGTATAAATGCATAGCTGTATGTATGCATGTATATATATATGTATGTATGTATGTATGTATGTATG
>NW_026396862.1:0-416 GCF_001194135.2 Octopus bimaculoides | reverse complement strand
CTTCTTTTCCAAATCATCCCCATCATTATCATTATTATATCTCCCTTCCTCATTGTAACTTTTTTTATTTATTTATCTCTCTTTCTTACTTTCTTTTCCTTTCTTCCTCTTCTGTTCTCTTCATCTAATAGCTGCTTAAGGGATTGCCCCCGTCCACATCATTTAGCATACAATCCATTATCTGCTACAGAAGTCAAAATTGCTTTGCAATGCCAGAGGGAGGCTAAAGCCTCTGGCTTAACTGATATCTTAATAGGAAGTAAGATTTTCCAATATAAGACTTTAGACGTTATGAAGCCAGAACAAACCCTGTGGTAATAATTCCATCTATGATTTTCTTTCACTGTCTTTTGTGTTATTCTTTATAGTTTTTGATTCTTTTATGTTATATTTCTCTGCATTTACTTTTCATTATT
>NW_026396861.1:0-246 GCF_001194135.2 Octopus bimaculoides | reverse complement strand
TATATATATATATATATATATAATGTACGGACATATATATGTATGTATAAGTATGAATATTGCCCAACGCCGTCGCAAATTACGATCACAGTCCATCGTTACATAAAAGAAGAATCATTGTAACACATTGCTTCCACACATTTTACTTTATTATGTAACGCTCCATAAATATAACACTATCACAATTTTTTGTATAAAATAATTTATATAACCATACATATACATATATATGTGCGTATATATATA
>NW_026396860.1:0-226 GCF_001194135.2 Octopus bimaculoides | reverse complement strand
TATATATATATATATACGTATATATATATAATGTAAATGTATGCATATATCTGTGTATGTGTACATATAAGTATATATTCATATATATATGTGTGTATATATGTATGAATGTATGTATGTATGTATTTACGTATCTAACTATGCATGTATGTCAGCACGTGTGTATATATACATAGGTGTGTGTGTATGTGGATGTGTTTGTTTGTATGTATATGTATGTATGTAT
>NW_026396859.1:0-272 GCF_001194135.2 Octopus bimaculoides | reverse complement strand
ATATACATGCGTCCCTTACAATATATTCTTTTGTTCTTTTATTTGTTTCAGTCATTTATCTGCGGCCATGCTGTAGCACCGCGTTTAGTCGAACAAATCGAACCAAAGACTTATTCTTTATAAGCCTAGTATGAACTAATACATCTGTTGTTCTTTACACACCCGTCTTCGTCTTTTGTTTTTGTTTTTTATTTGCTTGCTTTTTTTTGTTTTGTTTTTGTAGATTCTCACTATATTGTTCCATTGGTCTCTTAGCCGAAATGCTAAGTTAC
>NW_026396858.1:0-393 GCF_001194135.2 Octopus bimaculoides | reverse complement strand
ATCTGTAGATTATTTTTTAATACAAAACATGACATAACATTTCTATGACAACAATTTTTATGGCCATTTCCACTTCTAATGCCAGTCGATGCTTACGAAATAATTACGAAAGTAATATTCATCATCTTCGTATGACATTCGATCTAGTTCATGGAGCTTCATCATAGTGAATATGAGTGCATAAAATAAAATAAAAGAAGGGAAGAGGGAATAAGAAAGAACATGGCCTTGAGAAGAGGCCAGGAGGCTCATTATAATTAAAACATACCATCTTCCAGTGTAGAGCTTCGAAGTCAATAGGCAAAAGAGTGAGTTATAGTTAAGGGGAGACAATTAGTACAGGGTGTGCATCTATACTATAAAAGGCAGATTTTCTCTGTGTGTGTATGTTTA
>NW_026396857.1:0-338 GCF_001194135.2 Octopus bimaculoides | reverse complement strand
ATATACATACATACATACACATATACGGGTTGTCAGCCTTTTAATTTATATCAAAGGAACTTCTGAATCACGGCGTTTGTTTGTTTCTGTGTGTGTGCGTGTGTCTGTGACTGTGTGTGTGCATGTGTGTGTGTGTGTGTGTGTGCGTGTGTGTGTGTCTGTATACGTATGTGCCCTTGTGTATGTATGTATGTATATGTATATTTATACATACATCTACATATGTATATACGTATATGCACATACGCATATATATGCATATATAAATATAAATATACTAATATGTACATATATACATAAACACACACACACACACACACACACACACACATATATAT
>NW_026396856.1:0-634 GCF_001194135.2 Octopus bimaculoides | reverse complement strand
GACCAAAGCCTTGTGAGCGGATTTCAGTGGGACTGGTGAGGTGTAAACTCATTTTTATCCTTTTATATTTTATTAGTTAACCATCCAATATGGCGGCGCATGTTGTTGATATTTTCAAGTTTTGTTTTCTATCTAGGTTGCTTCCGTTTTATAATTTCGTTACTTTGTTCATTTTAGATTTCACCTATGTATTCTTTAAGAGTAATAGCGGTTGTGCACATAGGAGTATTTATATTCCAGTAATTAACTGCACCTGATTCCATGTGCTCTCCAGCGACATTGTTGATAACTTTAAACATTATATCGGTTGGATTTTTTCTAACTCTTGTTGGGAATGGACTGTTGCTCAACGAAAGCTTCTAAAAAGTAGCAAATTTTTATTGTGAATTGTAATTGTAATTTTAAAATGTTTCTGATTTGGGTGTATTCCTCAGTCTTCGCTACAGGGTCAGCTAAGTTTGGTGACACACTTGAATTAAGCAATGACTGTAACGATGGTTTGTTAACATTATTTTTTACGCCGCTTCTGGCAGACTTTGGTCCATTCTCAGTGTTTGGGGAGGATCGACGATCAATTGATTTGTTTTTCACAAAAGATGCTTGTTGTCGGAGCTGTTTCGCATGTATGTATGTA
>NW_026396855.1:0-239 GCF_001194135.2 Octopus bimaculoides | reverse complement strand
TCTGCATGTAGGTGTGAGCTAAAATGTTGTTGGTGTTGATTTCCGATAATCTGGAGTCGTTGATGAAGTCTGTACCAGTTACACTTTGGGGTGAGGTGGGGAGTGTATTTAGGGTTCAGTTCCCTTCGCTGCACCCTGTTCCTTCTCTTAGAATCCCCATCTTGTCGTTTTGGCGTCGAAAGAAATGCAACGAAGAGGGCAGCCTCTCCTCATTACAACTTGTGTCGTTCTCACTGACC
>NW_026396854.1:0-397 GCF_001194135.2 Octopus bimaculoides | reverse complement strand
ATAGATTCATATACACGCATACATACATACACTTACATACAACTTACATTTATACATTCGTATGTAAATGCGCGCGCACGCACAGACACATGCACACACATACGCACACGCACGCGGACACACATTTATACATATATCTAACGGTCTGGCGGTGTTGCTGTCTTCTTTCGTTTTGGACATTAATCTTGTACGAGATAAGAACACAAGTCATACGGTTTATTTGGCAATGAGTGGAGATAACAGAAGCCAGGAGTAAGAAGACGAACGGAGAAAGAAATGATAAAGGAGAGAAAGAAAGAAAGAAAGAAAGAAAGCAAAGCTCTTTCGGAGAGACAGAAAGAGAGAAAGTGGTAGAATGATAGAGTGAGAGAGAGAGAGAGAGAGAGAGAGAGAGAGA
>NW_026396853.1:0-685 GCF_001194135.2 Octopus bimaculoides | reverse complement strand
TAAAACAGTTGCTCCCGCAAAGCAAATTAAATGAAATTTGGGATTTTGCGAAGGGTCAAAATTGGCAATACAAACAGGACAATGACAACTAACAGGTAGTGGTGCTAAGCCTAAACAAGATTGTGGTGGGGAACGCGTAAATCGTCTAGGACAGGAGACAAAGAAGAACACGTCTTCCTTGTTCCAGCTACCACAGATGGAAAAAAGGAAAATGGCCGTTGGTCGAGTAGAAGCCACGTGATGAAAAGAGGAGGAGTGAGGGAGAGAGAGTGACAGAGGAATAGGATAGAATATTGGGAGAAATTTCCCCAGGACGCTTGATGAAGGCTGGAGGGTATATGAGGCGAACCGTTGTATTAACAAACAAGATGTAAATAAAGTACATCATTCTTCATCTCTTAAATACAGAACTGCAAAAGTTTCTACCACCATAAAAAATGCTTCTGCGTGTTACAAAGAAATTTATAGAGAGCGATAAAAAGTTTCTTCTACGCAAACAACTCTATAATGTTTTTTTTTTTAATGAAATTTACACGTCCGTCTACGAGTGGTTGTGAATCGGTGATCGCGTCTAGAAGTGATGGTGTGCGGGAGTCTAGTGTGTGTGAAAGTGATTCAGAAAACGAATTTACATATGTATATATGTATGTATATATAAATATATATATATATATATATATATGTA
>NW_026396852.1:0-388 GCF_001194135.2 Octopus bimaculoides | reverse complement strand
AGAGAGAGAGAGAGAGAGAGAGAGAGAGAGAGAGAGAGAAAGTGCTTTTGCCTCCTTTGAGAGAAAGAAGGGATTACTTTATCTTTTGAAACCCCTAGAATTTTTTTCATGGAACCCATTTTCAGAAATTCTGGATTAAGGGACACTGTTGTAATATTGTTATATTTATATTCAACAATGAAATGGTTTGCAATTTGCTTTCTTTCATGTAGCCTTTCATGTACAAAGAACTGTAATTTGGGAAGTCAAATGAATTTTATTGTATTTTTTCAATTTTCAGCGTATTTTTAACATGTCAAGATTGAAAATGATTTATATGTATGCATTTGTTATTTACATACATCCATCTATACATACATACATACATACATACATACATACATACATA
>NW_026396851.1:0-1270 GCF_001194135.2 Octopus bimaculoides | reverse complement strand
ATAATAATAATAATAATAATAATAATAATAATAATAATAATAATCCTGTATGCTATAGATACAAGGCCTGAAATTTGGGGGAGGGGGCCAGTACGCAACTGGTACTTAATTTATCGACCCCGAAAGGATGAAAGGCAAAGTCGACCTTGGCGGAATTTGAACTCAGCGGCAGACGAAATACCGCTAAGCATTTCGCCCGGCGTGCAAACGTTTCTGCCAGCTCGTCGCCTTAATTATAATGATAATGATAATGATGATGATGATAATAATAATAATAATAATAATAATAATAATAATAGACATCCGTGGAATTTGAACTCAGAATGTGGTGACAATCGAAATACCGCTGAGCATTTCGCTTTTGTGCTAACGGTTATGCCAGCTCGCTGCCTTACTACAATCCTAAATAATCTTTTCTACTCTAGGCACAAGACCCGAAATTTTGGAGGAAGGTACCAGTCGATTTGATCGACTCCAGTACGCAACTGGTACTTAATTTATCGACCCTGAAAGAATAAAAGACATCTAAAGAATGACAACGTTATTTTACGAAAGTAATCGAAACAAACGCAATGTATATCTGCAGAAATATGGCAGTAAAAATGTTAAAATGGTTTAAATTAAAACCTTCCATCGAAATACGTTAATTTATTTCCCAACAACCAGCTAATAATCATAGTTATTTTATTAAATTCTTCATACTTTTCGATACTAATTGAGACATTATCAAAGTATTTTAACAGAAATATGGTAACAAAATGATTAAGATAGATATTTGACCGACTCTATTAATTTTCCACCTTTCATTTTCATTATATTGATTTCTAGTGTAAGAAGAAATAATTTTAATATCTTATTTTTCATATAAACGTATTTTTTCACCTTATCGTACACACGTTGTTCATTTTCTCTTCTTTGTTAAGCCATTTATTTCCAATGAAATTCTTATCATTTTAAAGAAATCTCCAATTATTCTTATTAAATTTAATGCTTTGGTTTTGTTTTTACCAGTCTCAAGAATTCAGTACAATATTTCATACAGAATTCTCAAAAATTCTTCGAGTGTGAACTCGATTATTAAATTCTGTCTTTTGCGTTTAATTAATTTTGAAAACATTAAATCGTTAAAATTAGATGATAACAATAATAATAATATTAATATCATATATTATTGTTATTGTGGCTGTTGTTGCTGTGGTTGCTGTTGCTGTTGTTATTATCATTATCGTTGTTGTTGTTATTATTATTATTATTATTATTATTATTATTA
>NW_026396850.1:0-335 GCF_001194135.2 Octopus bimaculoides | reverse complement strand
TTCTCCTTTGTTTTCTCTGTTTCACACTTCTGTCTCTCTTTTGTTTCCTCTGTATGGTCTACAATGTTTTCCTACTCTGCTTGTGCTTTCTCTCGCTGTAGCTATGTGAACTCATATAGGAGACATTTGGTCTTCATATGACCTCTATCCCCGCATATGTAACAATTTGGTTTCCTTTTCTCGACTACGACATTTAACGTTGTCTTATCCTCCAATTCTATCTGGTAGGGAATTCTTTCTATGTCCTCGAATGTGGCAAAAAGTCACATTTCGAGTCCAAATCCTCACCAGTTGCGCACTTTTGATTCCGCCACTGGTCCCAATTCCGGATCCTA
>NW_026396849.1:0-608 GCF_001194135.2 Octopus bimaculoides | reverse complement strand
TATTAGGTAGTATGATTTCTTGTTTATATTTGTCAGCTTCCTTAAATACTAAAACAGTTCTTTGTTTTGCTCGTGTTTTGTGGCTATTTGTATTAGTTTTCCTTGCTTCTGAAGTAGGTATTTTTGCAGTCCTATGGTGGTTATTTTATAATAGTTTTCCAGCTGTATAAGACCCCTACCACCCTCTGTCAGTTGTATATATAGCCTTTCTATATCAGATTTTGAGTGGTGCTTCATAGATCCTGTCATTATTTTTCTTGTTTTCCTGTCTATTTTAGATAGTTCGTTTAGTGTCCAGTTAAGGATATTGTAGCTATAACTTATAACTGGGACGGCTAAAGTGTTAATACCTATTAACTTGTTTTTAGCATTGAGCTCTGTTTTTAGTATTGATCTAACTCGTCTATAGTACTCTTTCTTGATTTTTTCTTTCATTTGTATGTGTTGTATCCTATCTAGTTCATTGATTCCTAAACATTTGTATGGCTGGCTTTGGTCTAATTCTCTTATTTCATTGGCATTATCTAGTGTGATGCTGCTACTCTTAACTAGTTTTCCCTAGTTTATTATTATTATCATTATTATTATTATTATTATTATTATTATTA
>NW_026396848.1:0-239 GCF_001194135.2 Octopus bimaculoides | reverse complement strand
GTTTTGTAGATGATTGTGATAAAGTTGATGGCATTAAAAAGTAATAAGAATCTTTCAGAAAAATGGACATACAAAGGTACATAAAAATGATAACTGCTGTTTTATAGGTAATTTTAAAAGTTTGCTATTCTTTATTCTGCATATCAGTGTTGGAATTAAATATAAATCATTTTCATAAACAAGGTTAGTAAAATAAACTAGTAGACATTTGGCAGGTTTTACTGTTCCAGTAACAAAAT
>NW_026396847.1:12863-15001 GCF_001194135.2 Octopus bimaculoides | reverse complement strand
GTATATATATATATATATATATATCACACACACACCTTTGTTTTGGGATCACTACTACTTTATTTTCTCTCCTTCTTCTTAACTCTCCTGTGTGACCCTTCTGTCCAGCATTTGCCATGATAGATTGCTGACCACTATACATATTTTTTTCTCTCCTTGTTTCTCTCCTTATTTCTTTCTGTGTTCCTTTCTGCTGAAGAGCATAGGCTTGAAGCATTAAAGACTTTCTCTATTCCCGAGCGTTATACTAATACATCCATTTGTTGTTTACACCACCTGTCTTCGTCTGTTGCTTTTTCGTGAATTCTCCCATATATATATATGTACTTACCTGCATTCATACTCACACATATGTACATACATGATTTCATACACACACATATATACATACATGCATTCTTACGTATACACACACACAACACTCTGTATGCGTGTGTGTGTGTGTGAAAGAAGGAGAGAGAAAAAGAGAGCCGTTGTATAATACAGTCATTATGGAGTATTTTCCTCAAGGTGGTGGTATGAAATCTAGATTTTGTTTTTTTTTAATCTTTCAGGCATATTTCAAAGACAAAATCATTAACCGACATGAAATTATAAGGAAAGTTCTAGACTGTAAAATCATGGTTTTCAGAGTGGACTCTGTGGTTTTTACAGTGCTAATGAGGTTTATTTTGGTATGGTTTTCCCAACTAGATGTCCTTCCAAATGTTGACAATTTTACTGTGTGGACCAGATGTTTTTTATGTAGCACCAGCTCCAATGAGGTCACCAAGTAACTTATATATTGTTTCATTTTCCTGTCTTGTTTTCTGTCCGCCACTACATTCCTCAATGGTACAAATTTAATTTGTGGTCCGGGGGAAGAGCCATTCTAACGATGCGTCCTTCCCTAACTCTTCGAAACGCTTAGTTTTAGAATGGTGGCAGCTGATGAAGGAAATGTTCTCTATGTGGCCTGTGTGTTTTCTGTACTCTGTTTATCATTTTGTCCACGTTTTTTTGCAACATCCTGTACCCAGATATGCATCTATATATACATGTTGATGTAGGTATGTACATACATGTACGTATATATGCATATATGTTTTATTTTTGTATTATATATATATATATATCATCATCATCATCGTTTAACGTCTGCTTTCCATGCTAGTATGGGTTGGACGATTTGACCGAGGACTGGTGAAACCAGATGGCTACACCAGGTTCCAATCTGATTTGGCAGAGTTTCTACAGCTGGATGCCCTTCCTAATGCCATATATATATATATATATATATATATATATATATATATATATATATATATATATCATGTAGATAGGGTTATTATCCAAGCTGTGTACTCATGAAACACATCTGCTTATTCCAGTAATCCAAAATTGTATGTAAACATTATATATTTGTGTCGGGCATGTACAGGAGTAATTACATATCAGAACAGGAGAGTGGAAAAATTGTTGGTATTATTTATTCAACATTACATGTTTCATTTGCTAATAGTTGCAGATGTGGCTGTGTGGTATGAAACTTACTTCCTAATTACATGGTTCTGGGTTCAGTCCCATTGTGTGGCACTTTGTGCAAGTACCTTCTACCATGGCCCTGGGTGAACCATAGCTGTGTGAGTGGATTTGGTAGACAGAAAATGAAAGAAGCCCCTGTGTGTGTGTGTGTGTGTGTATATGCGTGTGTGTCTCCGCCCCCCCCCACACTGCTTGATAAATGGTGTTGTTTTATTTATGTTCCCATAACTTAGTAGTTCAGCAAAAAGGGAATTGACAGAATAAGTATCAGGCTTCAAAACGAAAAATTAAAATAAGCACTAGGGTTGATTCATTCAACTAAAAGTTCTCCAAAGTGGTGCTCCAGCATGGCTGCAGTCTAATGACAGAGACAGATAGAAGATAACAACTTAGGCGTGGCTATATGGTAAGTAGCTTGCTTACCAACCACATGGTTCTGGGTTCAGTCCCACTGTGTGACACTTGGGCATGTGTCTTCTACTATAGCTTTGGGCCGACCAAAGCCTTGTGAGTGGATTTGGTAGATGGAAACTGAAAGAAGCTCATTGTATATATGTGTGTGTGTGTGTGTGTGTGTGTGTGTGTATGTGTGTGTGTGTATATATAGGCGCAGG
>NW_026396847.1:9778-12215 GCF_001194135.2 Octopus bimaculoides | reverse complement strand
GTATATTTGCTACTTAAAAATGTGGCTGACCCATTTGGGATGATGCTACTGAAGTTTATAGCCCTAGGAAGACATCTCCAGCTGGCTAACGACACATTCTCTTTGCCTGATCAGTATTTGTGAAGGGAAATCATCGTTCCCATTTCTAGCATGACGGACTCGGGTTTCTGGGTAGTAACCCATCATGAGCGTGTGACAATCACCAGCCCTCAATGTCGCTTGACAACTGATGCTGGTGTGTTTATGTCCCTGTAACTTAGCAGTTTGGCAAAAGAGACTGATAGGATAAGTACTAGGCTTACAAAGAATAAGTCCCGGGGGTGATTTGTTCGACTAAAGGTGGTGCTCCAGCATGGCCGCAATCAAATGACTGAAACAAGTAAAAGAATAGATGAAAAGAATAGCAGAATATTATGGATCAGGTCAGTATCAGATGAAGATACAACAGTTTGCAAGGATTACAGTGTTCGTTATTGCAAGTTCTAAAAACTCCCTTTTCGTTAGCTTACTAATGGGACTTCATTCCACCTGATGACCTATTATATATCATCTCTTGTTTTACAATATTCCTCACCGAAAAACACCCAGCATTAAGTTACCAATGACCCACTAACTTAATGAATTCCATTGATTCTACAGCTTCGTCTTCTACCGAACCAACTCTGCTGGCGCCGAGCCTATCTTTTTATATCTTTTATTTTTTTTATTTGTATTTTTGCTTTCTTTACTTAATAGGCCAAAAATAGCATCTCATTCTATATAATTACGAAGAGTGAGTGCATGTGTCTGTTTGCATGCATTTGCTTATGTATATATATGTGTGTGTGTGTGTATATATATATATATATATATATATATATATATATATATATATATATATATATATATATATATCGTCATCATCGTTTAACATCCGCTTTCCATGCTAGCATGGGTTGGACGATTTGACTGAGGACTGGTGAAACCGGATGGCAACACCAGGCTCCAATCTAAATTTGGCAGAGTTTCTACAGCTGGATGCCCTTCCTAACGCCAACCACTCAGAGAGTGTATGTATATGAGGTGTGGCTGTGTGGTAAGAAGCTTGCTTCTCAACCACATGGTTCTGGGTTCAGTTCTACTGTGGGGAACCTTTGGCAAGTGTCTTCTACTTTGGCCTCAATTTGAAGGATTTTAGTCAAATGGATCAACCTCAGCACTTATTTCTTCAAGTCTAGAAGTTATTCTGTGGTTCTTTTACATTACTGATGGGCTACAACAAATATTCTGCTCAATCCTTGTCAGTTGTTGGACCATAACCAGTTAAGCATGTCCCTTAGTGGTTGACGATATGTGCATCTCTGATCCCGAGCAGAAGTAGTGGGGGAGCATCTTAGCCATGTGTTGAAAGGAATTCTTCAGGGTTTGGATAATTCACCTCTAGAAACATGGGTGTTTTGTCCATCATCCTTAAACAATCCTTATTCAGGGAACATTTGAGCAGGATGGGTTATTTAAACTGAAGAAAATTCTAACTGGGCCCTACCTGCGTGGTCATGCGCTGTTTATCTTGATGAGACAACCATGGACCATGTCATGCATGTGGTTGTGATGCATATTCTCGGTGTACTCTTATCGGACAGGTAGTCATGATAGGTATCTTGGGCATGTGCTGCTCTCTCACTCAATAATAATAACAATAATAATAATAATAATAATAATAATAATAATAACGATCTTTTCTCCCATTGGCAAAGTTTAAAATTATGGGGGAGAGGGCTAGTTGATTATATTGACCCCAGTCGTCAACTGTTACATACTTTGACTCCAAATGGATGAAATGAGAAACCAACCTTGGAGGAATTTCGACTCGGAATGTAAAGATGGACAAAATTGCATGTCAGACTAAGCATTTTGTCTGGCATGCAAACCATTATACCTGCTTGCCGCTTAACACAAATATGATTAAGCTGTCTTGGGGTTTAATAGAGAAAGGTGAGAAGGAGAAAGAAATGCTGCTGTATAAGAAGACAGCAATAAAATAATTTAGATTAGAATATTAATGAGACAGGTGAGCCAGTAATAGGGATGAGATTAAAGACGTATAAAAAAACTATGTAAAACAGAAATTCAAGAAACAAATATAAGAATGATATGAGAAAACTACGAAGATAAACATGAGTTTGGTTGGTAGGGCTTATGGTGGTTGTGTAAAATGGGGCCAATTTGTACATTACATATGGAATTGTAGGATATCAGATGAGAAGGAATGGGTTCAAAGGCGGGTATGTGTGTACATTGTAGTGTTGAGAGAGGGATGCTGTGAGTGTGGAGGCAGGGGTCAGAGAAGAAATTCCTGTGTGTGTGTATGTATATATATATATATGTGTGTGTGTGTATATCTCTCACTCTCTCTCTCACTTTCTCTCTCTCTCTCTCTCTCTCTCTCTCTCTCTCT
>NW_026396847.1:2191-8069 GCF_001194135.2 Octopus bimaculoides | reverse complement strand
ATATACATACAATATATATATACATACAATATATATATACATACAATATATATATACATACAATATATATATACATACAATATATACATACATACAATATATACATACATACAATATATACATACATACAATATATACATACATACATACATACATACATAGGCATATGTGTGACTGTAATTAAGGAGTTTGCTTCCTAAGTGCATGATTCTGGGTTCAATCTCAGGTTATTCAAAGCCTTTTGAGTGGATGTGGAAGGTGGATACTGAAAGAAGCCTATAATATATCTGTCTGTCTATATATTGGGTTGTCCGGAAAGTTTGTGCCAATTTATAGTAGCTTACCTTTTGACTTATTTGCCATGAAACTACCTCAATTCTGGGAAGAGGGTTTGTGCAACAAAATGGTTCATATTTGGTTGATTAAAAATGTAATGGCAAGTATTTATTGACCCTTTTCTTTTCTTTAAAAATTGGCACGAACTTTCCAGACAACCTAATATATATGTGTGTGTCTTGTCTTGGCAATACATGATAGCTGTAAATGAGTGTCACTGTTATACAAGTGGTGATGTTCATGTCCAGAATTCTGCAAGAACATATCTGAGCATGGGGAAACGTTACTCTGCTTGAATAAGTGAGGGTTGGCAAGAAGGGCATGGGACCATAGAAAATCTGTCTCAACAAACTTTGTTTCACCCATGCAAGCACAAGAAGGAGGATGTAAAAATGGTGATATATAATGGAGATAAGGTTTCAGTTATAATAAGAGGAGTGTGATTATGTCATGGATAGGTATAGGAACAGGGTGATTATTGTGAAGAAGCATGTTGGTGAAGTGAGATGTGTCAGGGCCTTAAATAAAACTAGTTCAGGATATATCCTTTAGATTATTCACCCAGTCTGCAAATGAGGAAATGTTTTAGAATTAAAGTGTAGCAATTTCAAAGAAAATTTTGTTTACATTGAAACACTTCCCCCATGGTACAGCTTACCATAGTAATAGTAAACTGAACATTATCTTGTGTAACTTCTACAATCTACCTTATAACCTAGATGTAGCTACATCCATTGCAAAATATTATTTTTGGTATCTTTAATTATAAAAAACACTTCTCACTCCAAACTGATTATTATAAAATCTTCAACAGGAATGCCATAAAAATCTCATACTCAACTACTCCCAATCTCAACCAGCTTTAAACAACTCTATCTGTATGACTCCCAACAAATGTAATTCTACTAACACACCCTATTATTATACACCGTGCACACCATCTGCCTTATTACAGCATATGCTGTCTTGTTACCATTATTATTCAACGATTTTTTTAATATCTACTTTTTTAAACTGCATTTTCTACTTCTTTAAATTTTCTTATTAATTCAAAGTTAGCTTAATAATAATTTTTAAAGAATAATTTTTTCATGTTTTTTTTTACTATAACTTCAAAAAATTTTTATTACTTCTTGTTGGTATTATTATTATTATTATTATTATTATTATTATTATTATTATTCAGTAGTTTTATTTTTATAACGTGCTTTCACTTCACTACCGAGCGCAGCTCTGTGCGCCTTGGGTATGTGCTGTGGTTTGCTGTGGTGCTCTTATGTTTACTGTATTGAAAGTGTTTTGCGTAGAATGTGTGCAGTACCCAGTAGTGCAATTTTCTGTATGTTATATATATTTGTAAGTCCTGGTGTTTTTGTTATGTATTTGTCTGAATATTTTTTTATTATACCTAAGGCACCTACTATGATAGGAATTGTTTCTGTTTTTAGATTCCACATTCGAGTTATCTCTATTTCCAGGTCTTTGTATTTTGAAAGTTTTTCCATTTCTTTTCGAGAAACGTTGTCATCTGCTGGTATTGAAACATCAATTAGAAGGCATTTTTTTTCCTTCATGATCTTTGACAACTATATCTGGTCTATTTGCCTTAATTTCTCTATCTGTGTGTATTGGCATATCCCAGAGTATGGTTGCTTTCTCGTTTTCTGTGACCTTTTCTGGCGTGTGTTTATACCATCTTTTTTCTGTTGCTATTCCATAATGTTGGCATAGCTTCCAGTGTATATAGGTCCCAGCTCTGTTGTGTCTGTGAATATATTCCTTCTTAGCCAGGATTATTATTATTATTGTTGTTGTTGTTGTTGTGGTGAGCTGGCATAATCATTAGCATGGTGAGCAAAATGCTTAGCAGATTTTTGTCAGGCTCTGAATGCTCAGAGTTCAAATTCCACCGAGGTCAACTTTGCTTTTCGTACTTCCATGTCAATAAATTAAATACCAGTGAAATACTGGTTGGTGTAATTGACTAATCTCCTCCCACAAAATTTCAGACCTTGTGCCATTAGTAGAACGGATTATCATTATTATTGTTATTATTA
This sequence comes from Octopus bimaculoides, assembly GCF_001194135.2. Taxonomy (NCBI): domain Eukaryota; kingdom Metazoa; phylum Mollusca; class Cephalopoda; order Octopoda; family Octopodidae; genus Octopus; species Octopus bimaculoides. The sequence goes on along the minus strand of NW_026396847.1, from coordinate 5,676 downwards.
TTGTTATTATTATTATTATTATTATTATTATTATTATTATTATTATTATTATTATTATCGTGGTGAGTTGGCAGAATTGTTAGCCTGCTAGACAAAATGTGTAGTGGTATTTCTTTCAGCATTATGGTCTGAGCTCAAATTCTGCTGAGGTCGACTTCACCCTTCGTCTTTTTGGGGTCAGTGAAATAAGTACCTGTTGAATAATGAACTTGGCCCCCTCCCTTCAAAATTGGGCCAGCAATTTTCACACACACACACATGTAAGGCCCTTTTCTCCAAATTTATATGGTGTGTGTCTTGAGTAGTACTATGGATATATTTTATCGGTAGACTTTCCTCGCAGTAAACTTTCCTCGTAATAAACTTTCTTCATGGTGAATTAACAGTGGTGAACTTACCTGCAATCCAACAAGAATCCCACTGTCACTATCTCCTGTCCATTGAAGTCAGTGGTTAGAAATGTGTGGTTATCAATCTTTTTCAAACTCACCTGAAATCCATCATTCTCTTGAGAAAACGATAGCATATAATGGTAGCTGTCTTATGAATAGTACTGCTGACAGACGCTCTGGAAACTACTATATGAATGATGACGTCCAATTGACCTAAATCTCTAGCAGGTACAATGGCTACAACCTCAGATGCCATTAAAAGAATATAATTTTGAAATCATTTGATGGACTTCAATTAATTCCTTTCTCAAGCTTAACATTTAAATTTGAAGTATGCTGGTTTCCCAAAAAATTCTGTTCTTTAATTAAGTAGATTTTGTTGTGTTGAAACAGTTCTAGGGTTTCAAATTTTGTCTGAAAGTTAGTATTTAGATATTAGTTCTTCTGATTTAATATTCTATTCATAAAAAAGCATTCTTTAATTTAGTAGATTTTGTTGTGCTAAAACAGCTCCAGGATTTTAAATTGTATCTCAAATTTAACATTTAAATTTCAGTACTTCTGGTTTGATATTAATAGAAACCTTATTGTTCCTTTCTCTGGTTTAATATTGTTTGTTTAAAAAAATTCTTCTTTAATTCAATAGGTTTTGTTGTGTTTAAACTACTACAGGGGTTTAAAATTGTAAATTTCTACTTAACAACATCATCATATGTCCATTTTCCATGCTGTCATGGGTTGACTGGTTTAACAGGGGCTGCCTAGGTTCCATATCTGTTGTGGCCTGGTTTCTATGGTTGGATGCCCTTCCTAACACCCACAACTTCACTGAGTGTACTCTTTTACTTGTTTCAGTCATTTGACTGCGGTCATGCTGGAGCACCACCTTCAGTTGAATACATCGACCCCAGAACTTATTCGCTGTAAGCCTAGTACTTATTCTATGGATCTCTTTTTACCGAACCACTATGTGACGGGGAATGTAAACACACCAGCATCGGTTGTCAAGTGATGGTGGGGAACAAACACAAGCAACAAACACATACATACATATATATATATATATATATATTCGATGGGCTTCTTTCAGTTTCCGTCTATCAAATCCACTCTCAAGGCTTTGGTCTTCCCAAGGCTATAGTAGAAGACACATGCCTAAGGTGCCATGCAGTGGGACTGAACCTAGAACCATGTGTTTGGGAAGTAAGCTTCTTACCACACAGCCACTCTTGAGCACTTTTACACAGCACCGGCACAGGTGTGTTCATGCGGCACTGGTACAAGTGCTTATTTTTATGTGGCACCAGCACCCACCAGCCTGCAAGATTAGGGATGCTCAGCTGGAGATGGTTGCAGGGGATGAGCCTGTATGCAAGGGCAACCACACTTTTACTTAACCTAACATGTCTTTTCAAGCACAGCAAACCATCAGGAGTCTTCATCCCCTGTCATCCCCTCTGTGAGCCCCAACATATGTAGATCCTTTCTCATCACTTTATCCCACATGTTCCTGGGTCTACCCCTTCCACATGTTCCTTCTACAATTAGAGATTGGCACCTCTTGATACAACTGTCTTTCATTCACACTCAAATTATTATGTTTCGCATGTAACAGTCACATTTTATGTGAAAGCAATTCTGCTTCAGCTTCTCAATTACATATGACAACACAGTCTGTATGTTAACCACATACAACCATTGATTCTGTATATCAGCTATGTACTACAGTCTGTTTATCAACAACATCTTCTTCATTTGTTAGAGTGTCCGAGACCATTTAGTCATCCTGTAGTTGGTGGTGATGGTCATGGTGGGGGTTGAACTTTGCGAATGTAAAGGTAACTGATCAGACCAAGCCATGCCCAGAAGGCTTTCTAGCAGCATGAACAAGAATTAGCGGTGGCAGTTAGGTCTTTAATGGTGCTGGTTTTCCCGGCTTGTCTACATTGCTCAGCGGCAGTAATCCTATTGGTTTCACAGCTTTGCATTCCCTTGTGGGCAGCTGATTGCCACTTACCCCTGTCCTTGGCCCTCTGCTCCCAAGTGACATGGCTGATGCCGAAAGTCTTTTGATGTTGTTAGCAAAGATGGCCTTTGGAGAATCATGACAATGTATGGCTGTCTCAAGAAATTTGTTGACATTGTATGACAGTTACAGGCTGGTATGTTGGCCAGAGTTCAAGACAAGAGCAAAATATCAACAATATGCAACCACATAGAACAGAGTCTGTATATCAACCATATGCAACAGGGTCTGTATATCAACCACATGCAACAGAGTCTGTATATCAACCATATGCAACAGGGTCTGTATATCAACCACATGCAACAGAGTCTGTATATAGACCCTTATAACAGAGTCTGTGTATAGATCCCTTATAACGGAGTCTGTATATAGACCCCTTATAACAGGGTCTGTATATAGACCCCTTGTAACAGAGTCTGTATATCGACCTCTTAAAACAGTGTCTGTATATTGACCTCTTATAACAGGGTCTGTATATCGACCCCTTATAACAGGGTCTGTTTATAGACCCCTTATTTGTATATCAACCTCTTACAAAAAAATCTGTATATAGACCCCTTATAACAGGGCCTGTATATCGACCCCTTATAACAGTGTCTGTATATCGACCTTTTATAACAAAGTCTGTATGCTATGTACATATCATTGGAGAGTCTGCATGTCAACCACAAAGCTTATATACCAACCATATGCATTCTCACAATCTGTATGTCAACTCCATGCAACCACAGAACCTGTATGTTGTTACTCAACATCCAAAGCTTTCCCAATGAACAGCATCCACCATTTTTTTTCTTTGCATTAAACATATTTCAATAAGATGGAAGTGTGCAAAAAAAAAAAAAAAGAAATACATAACTGAATAAAAAATAAAAGTAAGTGAAATAAAAATTAAAAATAAACAAAAAATATTGAAATAACTGTTAAGTGTTTGTAAGATTGAAATAAATATTTTGTGAAATAACTTTATCAAATCAATTATTTAAAAAAATTTTTTTTTTGTTTCTGAAATGTATATAAGGAATACAGAGGTAAACAGATATCAAAATAACTTGGATTGAAAGTTA
>NW_026396847.1:0-1833 GCF_001194135.2 Octopus bimaculoides | reverse complement strand
GAGGCTCTGGCAGGGGATGGTGGTGAACCCTGCTGTACTCTTCCACCACAACTTTCTCTCACTCATACTTCCTGTTTCTGTTGTGCCTGTAATTCAAAGGGTCAGCCTTGTCACACTGTGTCACGCTGAATATCCCTGAGAATTACGTTAAGGGTACACGTGTCTGTGGAGTGCTCAGCCACTTGCACGTTAATTTCACTAGCAGGCTGTTCCATTGATCGGATCAACTGGAACCCTCGACTTCGCATGCGATGGAGTGCCAACAACAACATTTGAAGCAGACATATCCAACCCAAACACTCTACCCCTCTTGGGCAGGGCTGTGGCGTTGACGCAAAAAACTTTCACTCTGACTCCGACTCCTGTACTATTGGCACCTCTGATTCTGGTTCCGACTCCGTCTCTGACTCTACTTTATGTAATTCAGTGATTGTGGTCTACATATCTCATAAAGCCTATGCCTACACTTGTACTTTGAGTAGGCCTCTATGTTATAACTGGTTTATATTAAAGAATAAAGACATTGGGAGTCGGAGTGGGTATAGTTTTACCAACTCTGACTCCAGCTATCCCTTAATTGTTTCTGACTCTACGACTCCAAATCTGACTCCATAGTGAATTTCAGCAGAAATATGGTATGAAAAGGATGAAGCATTTTAATGCCTAACAGAGCTCATCTTTCTCCAAGTCTATTCACAGCTGATTTCTCCAAGAGAGAAAGAGAGGGGAAGAAGAATGTATTCCATCTCTTCCCAGTATGTAACTGGTACTTTATATATCAATGAAACCAGTATTTCATCAGTTTTAAAAAGCCAAACGACAACATTCACCGTAGCAGGATTTGAACTCGGAACTTAAAGGATGCTTCTATATACTGCAGGGCATTTTGGCTAATGCTCTACTAATTCTTCAAGTCCAGTGCCTTGAATAATTTACTGGAAATATCTTAATCTCGTTTATATTAGACCTATTTTTAATTACTGCTTACTATATTTACATAAACATTGTCTGTGTATCTGTGTATGCGCACACATGGCTCTGTGTGTATGCGTGTGTGTAGCTGTGTGTATGTGCATCTGTGTGCGGGTTTATTTGTAGATATGTGTCTGTGTATATGTGTGTGTGCGTATTTATATGCACATGTCTGTATATCTGTGTGTATGTATTTATATATATATATACATTTGTGTATGTATGTATATATCTACATTTGTGTGTGTGTGTATGCTTGTGTATGTGGTTCTACCCTACATATATGCTGACACACACACACACACACACACACACACACCCTTTCTGCTTTCCATGGATTCTGTTGGTTTCTTGTCTTTTTAATCTTTTTATTTTCATATTTCTTCAAAACCTTCTACCATTTGTGGCAATATGCCAATAAAGAATTATTGCTGATGTTGCTGTTGTTACTACTACTACTACCACAACCACCACCACCACCACCACCACCACCACCACTACTACTACTACCACCACCACTACTACTACTACCACCACCACCACTACCACCACCACCACCACTACTACTACTACTACTACTACTACCACCACCACTACCACCACCACTACTGCTACTATCATTACTACTACCACAACCACCACCACTACTACTACTACTACCACCACCACCACAACTGCTACTATCATTACTACTACTACCACAACCACCACCACCACCACTACTACTACTACTACTACTACCACCACGACTACCACCACCACTACTGCTACTATCATTACTACTACTACCACCACCACTGTTACCATCAAGACTATTACTACTACTACTACTACTACTACTACCACCACCACCACCACCAC
>NW_026396846.1:517-964 GCF_001194135.2 Octopus bimaculoides | reverse complement strand
GTTGGTGTTGTTTTTTCACGGTAATTCCTGTTGCTCTCCGTTATGGTTTTGGTAATAATGTTCTTAGTATTGCTGCTGTTGTTTTTGTTGTTGTTGTTTCTTTTGTGCATGATGGGGATGGTGATGGTGGTGGTGGTTGTGAAACAGTGGTAGAGAGCTTTATGATCATAGTATTAGTGGAGTAATAATGATACGGCTTGTAATGGTAGAGGGTGGTGTCTTGTGTGAGGATGACGATGATGATGATGATGATGATGATGATGATGATGTTGGTGATGGCGTTGACTATGACGATGATGGAGATTATAAAGATGATGACAATGATGATGACGACGATGATTACTTTGATGATGACGATGATAACAACGTCGGCGACGACGACAACGACGACGATGACGATGATGATGAAGATGATGAGGATGATGATGATGATGATGATGATGATGA
>NW_026396846.1:0-364 GCF_001194135.2 Octopus bimaculoides | reverse complement strand
ATGATGATGATGATGATGATGATGACGATGATGAGGACGATGATGATGATAACTACGACGTCACCGATATTGATGGCTATGAATAGTTGAGACTGGAACATTGACAGTGAGTAAGTTGTAGCTTCTGAGATGATAGAAGTATAGTGCATGGAGAGCGACAAATAAAAAGGAAATATAGAAAGGAATTAAATAAATACATGTATGAACTGATACATATATAGAACATAAAGAGTAGGATAGATGCATAGACACATATAACAGAATAGAGTGGATAATAGCTCGTAAGAGAGATGGAGAGAGAGAGAAACATTAATAGACAGACAGACACACAGAGAGATAGATAGATAGATAGATAGATAGATAG
>NW_026396845.1:676-787 GCF_001194135.2 Octopus bimaculoides | reverse complement strand
TATATATTTGCATGTGTGTGAGTGTATATGTGTGTGTAATTTTAGATGCCTCTGCACACATGTATCCCGTTGTCTACATGCTCAGAAGTGCATGTATACACACACACACAC
>NW_026396845.1:225-448 GCF_001194135.2 Octopus bimaculoides | reverse complement strand
ACATACACACATATACATACACGTATATATAAATATACACATATCTACACATATATTTATTGATTTATTGGTTTCAGCCAGGTGCTGCGGTCATGCTGGTGCACCACCGTGGAATTCAACTGTGTGTGGAATATATACACATATATATAGATATACACACATATATATACGTATATATATACATACACACACACACACACATATATACACATGCACATATATA
>NW_026396845.1:0-215 GCF_001194135.2 Octopus bimaculoides | reverse complement strand
ATATATACATACACACACACACACACATATATACACATGCACATATATATGTATGTACACAAACACACACTCACACGTATATGTATGTAGACACACATGCATATATAAACGTATGTATATATATGTATGTGTATATGTATGTATAAACACACGCATACACACAAACCAGTCGACTCTTTAAATAGATGACTCTCGTTGAGTTCATTGGAGCAACA
>NW_026396844.1:0-271 GCF_001194135.2 Octopus bimaculoides | reverse complement strand
TGTATGTATGTATGTATGTATGTATGTACGTACGTATGTATGCATGCATGATTGTATGTATATTTGTATGTATGCATGCATGTATATAGGTATATATTCATGTACGTATGTATGTATGCATGCATGCATCCATGTATGTATGTATATATGTATGTAGGTATGTTTGTACGTACGTACGTACGAACGTATGTATGTAAGCATGCGTGCATGTTTGTATGTATGTTTGTATGTATGTATGCATGCGTCCATGTATGTATGTATGTATGTATGT
>NW_026396843.1:0-348 GCF_001194135.2 Octopus bimaculoides | reverse complement strand
GTATGTATGTATGTATGTATGTACGTATGTATGCATGTATGTATGTATGAGTACGTACATACATATATGTGTGTGTGTATGAATACGTACATACATATGTTTGTGTATGTATATACATGTAAGTATACATGTTTGTGTGAGTGTGTACGCATGTAGACGTTGTGAACGCAGGAGGTCTATGTCAATGTATTGTGAGAATATGACTGCGTGTGCTTTTTATCTTTTTTCTTTTTTCTACCTATTAGAGTAACTTCACTTTTATTCAACGGCTTTTCACAGCGTCTGTTGGCATTAATTATCGACGAGAATGTATCGTAGCTCTTCGCTCCGACATTCGAAACTCCGAGT
>NW_026396842.1:0-444 GCF_001194135.2 Octopus bimaculoides | reverse complement strand
TATATATATATATATGTTTAACCGTCAGTATCTATGGAATTCTGTTGATTCAGTTCGTGATAAGCGTAACACGGTTCAAAATTACCGTACCGTGTTATCCCGAATCAGTGCCGAATGACACCGCGATAAGTGAGGATGCATGTTTATATTTACAGGTGTAGTCATATACGCCGTGTGTGATGGCGTATTCTTAATATATGTGTCAGTTTATCGATTTATGACTTGTATTACAGGAAAGTTATCCACAAAAAAATACGATAAACACCTCCATCCTGAGGCAATATATGAAGGATGTTGACACAGCATTCTTGAGGTTTCTCTTACAATCAGTATGTTATGGAACTTACATCAATTAAATTTTTTCTCCTGATATCCACCTTGTTTTTATTTTTGTGTATAATAAAACATAAGCACCAGTCACGCAGAGATACTACATAGGTATAT
>NW_026396841.1:0-672 GCF_001194135.2 Octopus bimaculoides | reverse complement strand
TTCCATCTACCAAATCCACTCACAAGGCTTTGGTCAGCCCGAGGCTGTAGCAGAAGACTGAACCCGGAACCATGTGGTTTGTAAGCAAGCTACTTACCACACAGCCATTCCTGCACCTATATATTGACATTTCTACACAAGTGCACCCTCCACCCGACTTTGTTTCTTCAAAACTTTTAGAAGTAAGGATATATTATATGATGGACTCTCCCATTGAAGGTGACATATGAATGTTCAACTTTTGCCAAGAGATCTGCACAAGGGATTTGTTTATAGTGTTGAAATATATGTGTTGTCCATTATCTCACTCCCTCCATTAAAGTGACATTACCTGAAGAGTTGCACTGTGTACCACACGTCATGTGTTGAAGTGATTGTAGAGCAAAGTGAGACGAAGGATTTTGCTCAAGAACACAACGCACCACCTGGTCTAGGAATCGAAACCACAATCTTGCGATCATGAGTGCATGACCCTAACCTCTACAAAAAAATTATATATATGAAAGATGGAGGTGGAAATAGCACAGATGTAAATCTAAGGCATTTCAATTTAAGAAGGAATTTAATAAAATAGATATAGGTGCAGGAGTGGCTGTGTGGTAGGTAGCTTGCTTACGAACCTCATGGTTCTAGGTTCAGTCCCACTGCGTGGCACCTTGGGCAAGTGCCTTC
>NW_026396840.1:0-764 GCF_001194135.2 Octopus bimaculoides | reverse complement strand
AGTAATCTATTATTATATCCATAGGCGGATATTTTTAGTATGAGGTGGTACAGAGTGTGATGTGCTGGAAAAAGAGAGAACAGTACTTGAAGTGTAGTTTCATTCCAGTGGTAAATATCCGTGTAAAAATCCGTGCAAAGTAATCCTTGTGTGAATAATCGGTATACAGCACTTACTCGGTATTACCTGTATCCTCCGGGGTTTGGTTAAATCCAATACCCTTCTCAACCTTATATACGTATGTATATATATATATATATATATATATATATTGTTTCGAATTTGTGTGAATGTGTACAGAATAATATATAAGCTGAATAAAGTTTAAACATAGACTGGTTTACTCGTTTTTTATTACGGTATTTTAACAAAATTAGCGCTTACATACATAGTGCACTCAGCAGATTTCAAATGCATTTAACTAACAGTTGAGTTCTTGACAACTTTAGTACCTCTCAGAACGTTCCAGTCAGATGAAGTTTTACAATACCTTTTTGATCAATCCGCATGCTCTTAACCATCACAGTTTGCCAGGCGAACCGATAGTCTGTAACTTGTTTATATTTATTAATCCACCTCATTAACTGGTTGTTATATTATTGCTGTAATTTCCGTTCAGAACTGGTCTGAACACTTTAGTAAACCGTTTTTCTTTTATCTTTCTTCCAACCTCACTTGTGTCATGTAGTTTGTGGAAAGGAAAAATCAGTAACAATTTCTGGCCACCTGTCTCTATATGTTCGCTCAAAGGAATTTGGCGCACA
>NW_026396839.1:154-361 GCF_001194135.2 Octopus bimaculoides | reverse complement strand
ATATATATATATATATATGCATGTGTGTGTGTATATATGCATGTGTATATACATGTATGTATATATATTGTATATCTATATATATATGTGTGTGTATGTGTGTGTGTGTGTATATATATATATATGGATGTATGTATATATATGTATGTATATACATTATATATGTATATATATGTATGTGTGTATATATATATATGTATGTATATA
>NW_026396839.1:0-112 GCF_001194135.2 Octopus bimaculoides | reverse complement strand
ATATGTATGTATATATATGTATATATGTATGTATATACATGTATATGTATGTATATATATGTTATGTATGTATATGTATATATGTATGTATATATGTATATGTATATATATA
>NW_026396838.1:0-211 GCF_001194135.2 Octopus bimaculoides | reverse complement strand
ACGATGATAATGATAATTATGATAATGAGGGTCATGATGGTGATGATGATTATGAGGATGAGGATGTTGAGGATGATGAGGATGAGAATAACGACTAGGAGGAGGTGAATAATTAATATTTTGATCCGGATCGTTACGGTGATGATGATGATGATGATGACGACAGGGAAGAGGAAGTTCTTGACGATCTTCATCCTAAACATCATCACGA
>NW_026396837.1:597-706 GCF_001194135.2 Octopus bimaculoides | reverse complement strand
ACATACATACATACATACATACGTACACACATACATACATACATTCGTACGTAAATACATATATATTTACATACATACATTGGTACGTACGTACGTACATACATGCGTA
>NW_026396837.1:442-587 GCF_001194135.2 Octopus bimaculoides | reverse complement strand
ATATATTTACATACATACATTGGTACGTACGTACGTACATACATGCGTACATACGTGCATTCGTACGTACGTACATACATACGTACATATATACATTCATCCGTACGTACATACATACTTACATACATACATTCGTACGTACGTA
>NW_026396837.1:269-376 GCF_001194135.2 Octopus bimaculoides | reverse complement strand
GTACGTACGTACGTACGAACATACATACATAGATTCGTATGTACGTACATACATACATACATACATACATGCATACATACATTCGTACGTACGTACATACATACATA
>NW_026396837.1:0-124 GCF_001194135.2 Octopus bimaculoides | reverse complement strand
ACGTATATACATACATACATACATTCGTACGTACGTACGTACATACATACTACATACATGCATTTTTACGTATGTACATACATACATACATTCGTACGTACGTACGTACATACATTCATACATA
>NW_026396836.1:0-385 GCF_001194135.2 Octopus bimaculoides | reverse complement strand
TGATGCGTGTATGTGTATGGGTGTATGTGTGTGTGTATATATACATGTGTATGTGTGTATGTGTAAGTATATATGTATATATGTATATATCTATGTACACACATACTCAGTCACACAAATATTAATCACACACATACATACATACACACACACACACACAGCTTTAGTGAAACAAACGGGATACATCAAACTCAATATATAAAGGTGTGTGTGCATTCTCTCTATACATACACATATGCAGACATACATACGGATGGATGGATGTATAAATCTTTATGTGTGTGTCTGTATGTGTGTGCGCATATACATACTTATACATATACATATATACATACAGATATGTATGTATGTATGTATGTATGTATGTATGTGTGTATGTATGTAT
>NW_026396835.1:0-281 GCF_001194135.2 Octopus bimaculoides | reverse complement strand
ATATATATATATATACATTATATATATATATTTATATTGTATATATTATATATGCATTATATATATTCTACACACATGTATATTATATATATATATTATATATATTGTCTATATATATTACATATATATTATATATTGTATATGTATATATATATTATATATGTATTACATATATTGTATATATATTATATATATTATATATAGATATTTCTATATCATATATGATCTATATATTATATATATAGATATATATGTATGTCTGTATGTATATATATATATAT
>NW_026396834.1:0-297 GCF_001194135.2 Octopus bimaculoides | reverse complement strand
AGCTCCTCTATGCTGATGACCTTGCGCTAATTGCTGAGTCACTATCAGAAATAGAGGTGAAGTTTCAGGTGTGGAAGCAAGGACTAGAATCGGAGGGCCCTAGAGTCAACCTAGCTAAATCCAAAGTCCTAATAAGTAGGAAGGTAGACAAAACACAAACCCTTTCAGGTGGATGGCCCTGCTCGATCTGTAGAAAAGGCGTAGATAGAAACTCTATAAGATGTACCCAGTGTAAGCTATAGACACGTAAGAGGTGCAGCAATATCAAAGAAGGCTAACTAGGAAGATAGTTTTTGT
>NW_026396833.1:0-305 GCF_001194135.2 Octopus bimaculoides | reverse complement strand
ACATATATATACATATATGTACATATATATACATATATATACATATATATGCATATATGTACATATATGTATACATAAGTATATATATATATGTGTATATATATATATATATATTTATATATATATATATATATATATATATACATACACATGCATATATATAGATATATACATATAGACATCTATACATATACATATATATATGCACATATATATATATATATACATATGTATATATGTATGCGTGTATATATATATGTATGTGTGTATATATATATGCTATATATATATATATATGCTATATA
>NW_026396832.1:0-723 GCF_001194135.2 Octopus bimaculoides | reverse complement strand
TGCAGCTCATCGGATCCAGACAAACCATCCGACCAATATTAATATGGAAAACAGATGTTAAATGATGATGATGATTAATTTCCATCTGCCAAAGTAAAGTTCTTTAGCTTCTGTGTCTTTGTGGATAAATCGGTGTTGTTGTAGACACATGAGGTCTTGCTTGGTTGACTTGGTAGAGTTGATTGGTTCTGGGATGTTTTTGTTTTGTTTTTTCTCTCAAAGTTTGGGTATTTACAGTTATTGGGGCATAATCCTATTGACATACTAAATATCATCATCATCATCATCATCACTTAACATCTGTTTTCCATGCTGGCATGGGTAGGATGGTTTGACAGGGAACCATTGAGGTGCAGGGCTGCAATACACACACACAGGCATAAGGATATATATATGTGTATATATATATATATATATATATATATATATATATGGGAGGGGGAGATAACAAGAGAGACAAACAGAGACACTGACAGATGAATAGAGACAGACATACAGATAGAGAGGGAGAGAGAGAGAGAAAAGGAGAAACAGAGAGAAAGACAGACAGACAACTAGATAGAGAAATAGAGGGGTAGATAGGTAGACAGACAGACAGACATGATAGAAGAGTGGTAAAAAAATAACACAGCAAGATACATATCATCATCATCATAGATATAAATATAAAACCAATGATGTATCCCACATGCAAACAGAAATCTTGGAGAGAAGACGTATGGA
>NW_026396831.1:3919-5057 GCF_001194135.2 Octopus bimaculoides | reverse complement strand
ATATATATATATATATCACAGCCACGCTTGCGCTGATATATATAACACGCCTTGTGTCTCCAAGCAGACACAAGGCGCTTTATCAAAATCTGCCTTGACTCGCGTCTCCAGTGCAAGAAACTGTTAGTAGCTTGTGTCTTTCTACTATGCGCATTAAACTATATAGATTCTTTGCGCGTCTTCTATCTGAGAATGAAGTGTTAAATTTGATATTCTTATTGATAATCTTCCTGGATATCTCGATATTTGCAATGAAAGATAATTTTACAAACCATCTTAATGGAGTTGTTCTTAACGTGTAGCCCAAGGCCAGTTGTTGCCCAGCAGACATCTTATCAAAGTCATTCCGAGTGTGACCATCCTGTTTTTTTATATTCTTCTATGAACGAGTTAACCCGTAATAAACGATGTTCAAGCTATAACTATACTGTTTATTTTCCTCTCCAGGCACAATGTATCTCAGACTATATCATCCAATGTGCCATTTTCTTGAGAACAGTAGAATTTTTCTTGAAAGAATATTTTGTTGCTATTTCTAGCATGGCGAGTGACTTTATAGAGTTTTCTCCATCGGTTGAGTCAGTGTCCTGGGGAGATGAAACGTTCAAAATGACCCAGCGCAATTTCACCTCTCAACTTTGAGATCCAGAATTATAAACAGGAAACCCTCCAAGAAGGCATCCTTTTCCCAGGGCCACGACCACCACCATCTAAAATACTGTCAAATATTGATTTTTAATATAGGTACAAAGCAACATAATACTTTGACGGAGATAATCGATTAAATCCATATCAGTACTTGAATGGCCCTTATTTTATTGCAATAAAGCTGCAAATTGATGGGACTCGATCCGAGAGTCGGAACACTGCCCCACCCAACGCTCTACCGATTCTGCCAGCGTAAATCCCTTGCTACTCTAAAATATTGATAGAGTTACTTATAACGTTAATATGTTAATGATTCAGCGACGTAGAAAATATCGAATGATTTATTAACGTTTACTGCTCTCTTGATGACGAAATTTTCCGAAAACTTAATATGTGCTTTTAACTTTCATTCTTATCTTTGTGTGTGTGTGTGTGTGTGTGTGTGTGTGTGTGTGTGTGTGTGTGTGTGTGTGTGTGTGTGTGTGTGTGT
>NW_026396831.1:0-2968 GCF_001194135.2 Octopus bimaculoides | reverse complement strand
TATATATATATATATATATATATATATTATTGACGCATAAACGTTCGAGAGAACATAGATTTTCTTTTTTTTGCGAATTGGTTCTCGAAGCAAATCAAATAAAGCTATAAATCAAACCATGCAAATACTGGGTTGAGAAACTCGTTTGAATAGAGAAAGTGGACGGCTGACTATAGGACTCGAACCCACATCTCCAGTAGACTTGAGAAGCACTCTACAATGTCTACAGGGGATGCGGATTTGTGTCCCACGAGCAGTCTTTCCCTTTCACTTCCAAGCGCGCCATTTACTATTGGCATCACTTTCATTCTCTTTATTATTATTTTGGTTTGGTCTTATTCCTGGTAAGATTTGTGTGGGTAGCGGGTAACTACCTGAAAACTTAGGTATCCACAAGTTTTTAGCTGTCTTTCAAGTGCTTAGAACCCTCCTGATAATCCTTGCTGTCCCGAACAGACAAACCTTCTATAGCAACTCTACCGAGCATTCTATTTCAATCTCCTTCAGACATTTGTCTATATCTTTCCAAACGGTTCCCAACGCACCAATTATTACAGGTACGACCTTTACTGCTCGCATGCTCCAAATTCTTCCTATTTCAAATTTTTAGAGATTGTATTTTCTTTGTTATTTTTTTCTTCTTTCTTTACGATCCTGGAATTAAATGAGCATGATGGGTCGATTAGCAAGCAACTTCGCTTTTCTTTATCTATAATTGTTATATTCGGTCTATTATTTTCCAGTTTCTTGTCCATTTGAAAAGGAGAGTCCCACAAAATTTACATTTCTCTGACTCCAGCACTCTTTCGACTCGATGATTGTACCATGTGTTCCTGGCTTCAAATCGAAAACTTGGGGTTAGTAGTCCGCACTCTTAACCACTACGCCATATGCCCTTGGGCAATTATGGATTGGATTTTAGGGCTTATAAATCTAATATGTTCCTATCCTTCCTTAATACCGGTTCCCACATGCTACTCATATCTGCACTCAGTCTGCTTAGGACGTTGTTGTGTCCTAACATATGTGCTGCTTCTTTTAGTTTTTGTATTTTCCAGGTGTTCTCTGTCTATTATTTTAACTTCATCTCACAGGGGGAGGTGGTCTCCATTTTCCCATACATGACCAGCTATACCCGATTTATCAATATCTCCTCGTGTCACAGCTTTGCGATGTTCCTCTATCCTTATTTTGAGGGGACGACATGTTTCGCCCTTGTATAACCTACCACAGCTGCATGTGATGGAGTACACGTAGTTTTTGGTCATATTCTCTTCTATTGGTGGTTTTACCCGAAGGAGATATTTACGAAGTGTTGTATTACTCTTGAATACTGTCCTGATGTCATATGGGCCGCATATCTTTTGTATCTTTTCAGAGAGGTCTTTCACATTGGGTAGACAGACTGTGGATTGTTTATTGGTTTCATCCTTTCTTTTCTTCATAATTGGAGTAGATAGTATTGCTTTTTCTAGCACGCCCTACTACCATGTAATAGCAATTTGCGATAAAGGACCCGCCGATATTTCACTGTGAAATAATTTTTTGACTCCTCCCCCATTTTCTTTTTCAGAAAAAAATGACTTGTGGTGGGTTTGGAGGTCAGATACGTTGAATGCACTCGAAAAAAACTGTGGAAAAAAGTTATTTCACACCGAGGTATGAATGGGTCCTTTACGAAATATTTGCTCATGTTTATTTACTGATACAGAAATACACCGGTACAGATTGTAAACAATGAAAGTAGCTGTAATAATCTTTTTGGTACCAGAAATCGCTACGATATGGTTATTTACTGATACACAAATACACTGGTACAGCGTTTTTGTTTGACCTTTCAGCCTTTCTAGCATTTTGTTTATGTGTTGGTTGTAAACACTGAAAGTAGCTGTAATAATTGTTTGGTACCAGACATCGTTACAACGGTAAACACTAGACAATGGTTGACAGAATGAAGAGAGAATGATAGAGATATATCAATGTCATCGCCGTCGTGGTATAAAATGTCCTTTACTATCTCGTACGTAACGAATGCGCAAACACTCAGACACATACACACTCATATACAAAATGTGACGTCGTCGTCGTCGTCGTCGTATAAAATGTCCGTTACTATAGCTGACTATAGAACAATTATTTTCGAGATGTTATACAAATTACATGTTGATACTCGTGGGATATAATACTATTACTTTGTAAAATTTGATTTGATTTGGTAGAGCCGTTTGAGAATGCATAGGGAACAGACAGACAGACAGACAAAGAATTCTATATAGAATGAAATATATAGGAAAATGGCATAACAAAGGAGAATAAACAGTTATGTTCTACGAATCGTCTGTCTTGTAAAATGACAATGCTAACCCGACGGACAGGCCATTTCTACCAACCTACTACTACTACTACTACTACTACTACTACTACTACTACTACTACTACCACCACGGCCAACAATATCATCTTCACACAATAAACTATGATAATGGACGTATATCATGCTATATTCTCTCTCTCTCTCTCTCTCTCTCTCTCTCTCTATTGATAAGAGTAAAGTGCTAGAGACCACAGGCTAATTAATTAGTTTTATTTTAATGAGCCTCTTACCTCTTCTTAACAAGGAGATTGTCAGCAAAATGGTGTTGATGTTATTGTCATTGGTGACATTTATTCTATTGTTTGGTGCTGCTGTTGTTTTTACTACTCTGTTACATTTTCTGCTACTGGTCATAACACTGCTATGTGCACGCACAAACGTGTGTGTGTGTGTGTGTGTGTGTGTGTGTGTATGTGTGTGTATTCGGCTGGCATCTTTCAGTCTCCGTCTACCAAATCCACTCACAAAATGCTGGCCCAAGGTGCCACGTACTAGGACTGAACCCGAGGCCGGGGCCATGTGGTTAGGAAGGAGGCTCCTTACCACACGCCAGAGCCTGTATATAGGTATGTATGTATGCATGTATGTATATAT
>NW_026396830.1:0-249 GCF_001194135.2 Octopus bimaculoides | reverse complement strand
CTAGTTCCCAGAATATTTAGAATATTTGAAATAGTTTTCTGTTATTAGAGTATATTTGTATTTTCTTAATGAAAACTGACCGATTTCAAACCAAAGCTGTGTTCCAGTTATAGTAACATCTCTGCTGTTTGTATTCCTCAGTCCTTGAGATTCACGAAACCTCTTTGTTTGTTCATTAATCTGTCCTTGTAAACTTGTGGATCTTTTTTCCTGACCTGTTAAAAAATCCTGTTTTTCTTGTTTTTTTTC
>NW_026396829.1:0-244 GCF_001194135.2 Octopus bimaculoides | reverse complement strand
TAACTACCATGTGTATACATGTGTCTTATGCATGAGTTGTTTGCAGGAATATGTGTTAATGCTGGAGATTTGAAGTATGTATACAGGTTATTTTTTTGTCTTTAATGATATAATCCTTAATAAAGATTATTTATCCTTAAATATACTGATTTCTACAATATTTATGTTGGGAAGTTTCCTATTTTCATAGTCCATTTTAAATGTTTTTCATTATTCTCAGAATTACTTTCAGAAGCCCCCCCCC
>NW_026396828.1:0-222 GCF_001194135.2 Octopus bimaculoides | reverse complement strand
GTTTAGCCAATAAAAACACACGCACTATATATTTGGTGTTAATTTGCTTTAGCTTTATTTTATTTTTTGCATTAATCGTATTTCAGCCTGAGTTCTTTCATCACACTTCTGTGACCTCAGCAGTGGTCCTTTGCTTTCTTCTTTCTTATTTGTGTGGCCCTCATTACTAACGATCAGCCATTTTGTATTCCTATTGTATGTGTCTATATTTGCGCATGCGTA
>NW_026396827.1:0-441 GCF_001194135.2 Octopus bimaculoides | reverse complement strand
CTAATTGATTCTGCTCTAATTGCCCGCTTCAGGGCGAACTACCAGTTGTTATTGATGATTACTCCGGTTAAAGCCCTCTTAACTAATAAACTAATCCGGTCTTTGTAGGCTTTGCACGCCGTTATCGACGCGTTTAGCTTCCAGTAACCGGGGCCTTGTCTATGGAGCCTATCTAAGTCGACCGTACAGATCACGAATTTGTGGTTCGTGTAGCCGACTATGTTGAATTGTGGACACCCTATGCTATCCTTATCCGCTGGTCTACAGAAAATTCTATCTAAGTACGATCTAGACGACCCGATGCGATTAGTCCAAGTCCACATTGGCACATTCGGGTTGTCTAGTCGATACCTGTCGGACAACTGAAAGCGTTTGAGCAGGTTGGCGAGGTTCTTGCATCCCCCTTTCCTATTAGATGCTCCCGCACCCACCCTATCGATA
>NW_026396826.1:0-506 GCF_001194135.2 Octopus bimaculoides | reverse complement strand
ATCCTCCTCTTACTTCCTCTCTTAATATCCCCGCTGTCAATCTTACTAAATACAAATAACATTTTGTCTTAATCTCCTTCTCTTTCTCCCTCTCTCTCTTCTTCACCACTCACTCTCTCTCCCTTACTATATATATATAATGTTATATCACTCCCCCTCTCTTATATTCTCTCTGATCCCAAGCTCTCTCGCCTACAAAACATATACACCCACTTCTCCCTCTTTATCTCCTTTCTCTCAGAACCTCATTAAATATTCATTTTAATCACCCCCACCTCCCTTGCAATAGTGTTCACCTCACCCTCTCCGTCACTAACTACATATATGTCTCTTATTTTCTGTCTCTCTCTCTCTCTCTCTCTCTTTCACTCTCATTCTCCCTCATACATTAATATATCCCTACCCTTCCCAAGGGTTCCTCTCTCTCTCATGTTCTTTCTTTCTCTCTCTCACTCCATCTCCTCCCTCCACCTCATTATATCTTAACTTTCCCTCTTCCTCTCCTT
>NW_026396825.1:0-320 GCF_001194135.2 Octopus bimaculoides | reverse complement strand
GAAGTGAAGACACACTTGAATTGTGCACTGAGCACTTCACTTATCCATGTCGGGTCCGCAGTCAGTGAACCATTAGGCAAGAATAGGGGTCCTATTTTATACTGTGCCATAGCAGTCTCTTTTGCAAATCTATAGAAAGCCTTGGGGTTTGTTTTTATGCTTTCTACTGCTCTCTCCTTTTCATGGGAGAGTTTGATCTTGTTTTCTATTTCTAACAGTGTTAGTTTTAATTTACCCCATTTCCTATCCTCCAGTTCTCTATTTAACTGATTTGAAACCTTTGTTCTGTGTCTCATAAGGATTTTCCTGTCTCTAGGAAT
>NW_026396824.1:0-204 GCF_001194135.2 Octopus bimaculoides | reverse complement strand
GTGCCACGCAGTGGGACTGAACCCGGAACCATGTGGATTGTAAGCATGCTACATACCAGACAGCCACTCCTATATATTAAGGCGGCGAGCTGACAAAATCGTTAGCACGCTGAGTTCAAATTCCGCTGAGGTCGTCTTTGCCTTTCATCTTTTTGGGGTCGATAAATTAAGTACCAGTTTCGTACTGGAGTCAATCTAATCGAC
>NW_026396823.1:0-223 GCF_001194135.2 Octopus bimaculoides | reverse complement strand
ATATATATATATATATATATATATATATCCATATATATGTATATATATATCTATATACATATATATAGTTGTGTGCGTTTGTGTGCATATGCATGTGTTGTGTTTGTTTGCTTGTGTTGTGTTTATGCTCATTTGCATATTGCATGCATGCATGTACGCATGTTTTGATCTGTTATATACACACATGCATAAATATATATATATATATATATATATATATATA
>NW_026396822.1:0-619 GCF_001194135.2 Octopus bimaculoides | reverse complement strand
ATATATATATATATATGTGTGTGTGTGTGAGTGTGAGTGTGTGTGTGTGTATGTGTGTTTGTGTGTCTGTGGTTGTGCCCCCACCATCGCTTGACAACCGATGCTGGTGTGTTTACGTCCCCGTAACTTAGCGGTTCGGCAAAGAGACCGAGAGTCACTGTACCTGCTAAAAATAGTAAGAGGGCTAAAGTTTGAAGCCACTTACCCAAGGTAGGCCACAGTGGGACTGAAACCGAGACCACTTGGCTGCAAAGCGAGCTTCTTAACAAACGCATAACCATTAACCATTCAGCAAAACAAGCTTAGGACACAAAAGGAAGGAGTGGAGGGATACACACCACAGAAATGGTAAATGGTTTACGGCACAAAAGAAATCACTTTAAACTTTCTAAAATAATATCCGGGATGCCTTTATCTCTACTAAGTATAGATACAGATGTGATACCTAAGATTAATTTTGAGGAACTGATCAAAGACTTTGCAATTCAAAAAAAGTAGGAGGAAACTTTTCAAATATAAATAAAGTGGAAATATACAAAAATAAACATTGTTTTCCCTCTTACTGTTTCGTTTCGTTTTGAAAAATAAAAATTTATTTTATGGTTTGTTATTGTTTATA
>NW_026396821.1:0-544 GCF_001194135.2 Octopus bimaculoides | reverse complement strand
AATGACATATCCCGAGTAAAATGGCCGAAATGGAAAATTCAATTCTGAAGTTGTTTTTTGTTTTTGTTTTTTTTTTGCATGACTTTCAATCTACATGTTGCTCCAAGGCGCTTATTTAATGACCTAACCAGATTAATGACTAATTAAGCACATAGAAACGCTGTTTTTACAGAGGATGGTTAAGGATTGTCAAGGTTGGATGGGTGGAAAGGAAAACTATGACGTTTATTAGTTTCCAATAGGATGAATGATATAAGTGAGCTGAAATCAAAGACTTTGGGCTCGCGAATAGTTCTTCGCCTTCTATAACCTTTTGCTCTCCAGCGCTTGTCAGAATGAAATTAGCAAACACGAGCAACAATAACGAAGACGACGACGTTAGAAACACAAACAGTTTTCACAACAACAACATCGTTTTTAGTTTTGACCGTAATATGATAACACTAGTCATGTTAATAATGGCTGCAACAACAGTATATAACAAAACAACTGTAACCTACAACAAACGACAAGGGTAATAACAAGAAGAAGAAATACAAACAAC
>NW_026396820.1:0-302 GCF_001194135.2 Octopus bimaculoides | reverse complement strand
ATATGTGTGTGTTTAAGCATTCACATGTGTGTTTATTTTTGAGAGTTTCTGCTACAATATATATTAATGTGTATATATTATACATACTTGTACTTACACACACACATAAATATATATATGTACACGTATATCTCATATAGACACATATATATGTGAATGTATTTGTGTATTTATATGTGTGTGTTTAAACATTCACATGTATGTTTATTTTTGAGAGTTTCTACTACAATATATATTAGTGTGTATATATTATACACACTTGTACTTACACACACACACACATACATACACACACATAAATA
>NW_026396819.1:0-275 GCF_001194135.2 Octopus bimaculoides | reverse complement strand
ATGTATGTATGTATGTGTGTATGTGTGCGTATGTTTATGTTTGTCTGTCTATGTTTGTCTCCCCACCATCACTTGACAACCGATGTTGGTGTGTTTGCATCCCCGTAACTTAGAGGTTCGGCAAAAGAGTTCGATAGGATAAGCACTAGGCTTACAAAGAATAAGCCCTGGGGTCTATTTGTTCGACTAAATGTGGTGCTCCAGCATGGCCGCAGTCAACTGACTGAAACAATGAAAGAATACTATTTAGCTCTTATTTTAATTTTTTTTTTTTT
>NW_026396818.1:0-353 GCF_001194135.2 Octopus bimaculoides | reverse complement strand
TATCTTTGTATGAATTTGATGTACTTCTACATATATTACAAGGTATGATAAAGCAAATGTATATGTAATGAAGTTAGGGTGTCTTTGATCTCGTATGAAACTTTATTTTCTTGAAAATATTCACATTTTGATCAGAGTAAAAACAACAGGGACACCCACACACACATATATATGTACACATAAATACAGAGATGCATATACACATATACATATATATGAGTTTATAGACATATATATGTGTGTGTATATATATATATGTACATATATGTGTGTGTATGTTTTTATACGTATATAAACACATACATATGTATGTATTTGTATATTTGCGTTTCTGTATATATATATATATATAT
>NW_026396817.1:0-349 GCF_001194135.2 Octopus bimaculoides | reverse complement strand
TAAATAAATAAATAAATAAATAAATAAAAGTATTTTGTCTGGCTTGCTAACGATTCTCTCAGCTCGCTGCCTCAATGCTTATATGTTAGCAACAACAATTATCGGCTTGAATGCGGCGAACTAACAGAATCACACGTTAGCACGCCGGGCAAAATGCATTTCATTCGTCTTTACTTTCTGAGGTAAAATTCCGCCGAAGTCGACTTTGCATTTCATTTTTCCGAATTCGATAAAATGAGTATCAACGGATTTTGGAGTCGAAATTGCTGGCCTTGTGCTAAAATTTTTGAAATCAATACGGTAAGTAGCTTGCTTACCAACCACATGGTCCCGGGTGCAGTCCCACTGC
>NW_026396816.1:0-264 GCF_001194135.2 Octopus bimaculoides | reverse complement strand
GCCAAAGGTCTTGGTCATTGCCTCCATGAGGCCCAACACTCGAAAGGAACGAAGCCATTTTGACTCTGTGAGGCCCAATGCTCAAAATGAACTCAACCACTTTGCCTCACATACATATATGTATAAATGTGTATATATGTTTTAGTAAAATATTATCTAGGCTCTAGGACTGAAGAAATTTTAAAACTAAAATTGTAACATTATTTCTCTAACAAAGCATGTGGCCCCAAAGATTTTTCTCTAGCTAAGCATGTGGCCCCAAAG
>NW_026396815.1:247-452 GCF_001194135.2 Octopus bimaculoides | reverse complement strand
TCTTCAATATCCTCCCGAAGGTCAGAGAGACCTACACGGGGTGGATGTAGGTGTCTTCAAAACTAAACTAGACCTCTTACTGCCAAGTGTCCCAGATGAACCAGCTTCACAACAGGAAATGCAGATGAGGGTAGCGGCATCAAACTCCCTCGTGCAGCAAACATCAATTTCTAAACAGAATTAGTGAAGTAAAATTATGTAGCAA
>NW_026396815.1:0-215 GCF_001194135.2 Octopus bimaculoides | reverse complement strand
CTCATGAGCTGAAGCTAGATCAAATCAAATCATATATATACATACACACACTTATATGTATACATACATACATATATGTATATATTTATGCACATATATGTATGCATACATACATATACACATGTATATACATATATATATATATACACATACATGTATACATATACATATATATATACATATATATATATTTATATAATTTTATATATATATAT
>NW_026396814.1:0-252 GCF_001194135.2 Octopus bimaculoides | reverse complement strand
GAAGTTGTTCGACATAATTTGGAATAGTTGATATATTGTGAAAGCTAAGATCAAAGTTTACGTTGGTCTCCTGTAGTACTCAACTGGCATGCTATAGGGCACATCGGATAATGATGTGGAGTCTTAACGAGTTTTGCTGTAACTAAATTATTTATATATCTACGTATTCATATACATGTATATATGTAATTTTTGTATGCGCACGTATATATATATGTATGTATGTATATATATATGTATGTATGTATATAT
>NW_026396813.1:0-241 GCF_001194135.2 Octopus bimaculoides | reverse complement strand
TTGTTTTTTGTCTGTTTATACGAATGTGTGCTTGTTTATGCACATATGCATGCATGTAGGCATGTATATATTATGTATATATTATGTATGCATGGTTTTATGTACGGATGCATGTATCTTTGTATCTATGTATGTAAACACATATTCATGTGCTTGTGTGTTTGTCTGTGTGCCTGCTTGTCTGTCCGCATCACCTACATACGTATGTCTTTATTACTTCTGTATCTATCTGTTTACTTAC
>NW_026396812.1:0-209 GCF_001194135.2 Octopus bimaculoides | reverse complement strand
AACCGATGTCGGTGTGTTTACGTCCCCGTTACCTTGCGGTTCGGCAAAAGGGACCGATAGAATAAGTACTACACTTACAAACTATAAGACCTGGCGTCAATTCCTTCGACTAAAGACAAAACCTTGTAGGCCAGTCCTCCAGTATGACCGCAGTGAATACTGACAGAAACAAGTAAATGAATATAAGGACTGTGTTAGGATGGGGGTAG
>NW_026396811.1:402-698 GCF_001194135.2 Octopus bimaculoides | reverse complement strand
AAACCGTCTTACTGTTAATTCTCTTATGAATTTAAATGAGTCAAATATAAAGAAGATCTCATTTTCAAGAAATCAAATCACAAATATTGAACCAGAAACATTTCAGGTCCTAAGAAACATAAATTCTTTAAATCTTGCAGAAAACCCTTTCACAGCAGATGTCCTTAAAAACTCTCTCTATGCAATGAGAAATTTTAACCTTCGCTCTTTGGATCTTTCTGGATTAAAAAAGATAAATGTTCTTGTGGATAATATATTTGAAGCATTACAAAACACTTCCCTTCAAACATTAATCT
>NW_026396811.1:0-292 GCF_001194135.2 Octopus bimaculoides | reverse complement strand
AATTACCAGTTTAGAAGAATCTACATTCACAAATTTGACTCGTTTAAGAAGGCTCTTTCTGAATGGCAATTACATATCTAAGCTAACAGCAGCTTTCCCATCAAAACTACTTTATTTGGACCTGAACAGTAATAAGATTCAGAGAGTTCCAAGCAAAGTTTTTGATGAGCTGTTTCATTTGATAGAACTTCACCTACAGTACAATAAAATTGTGCAGTTCGATAAAGATGCATTTATAGGCCTGGAAAATCTCAAGATTTTGAAGTTACAACACAATCGTATTAATGTTATT
>NW_026396810.1:0-212 GCF_001194135.2 Octopus bimaculoides | reverse complement strand
TCCTGTTTTTCAGAATTGCCCAGCGACTTTTGCAGAAGCCACATATTTTTCTGCTGTTTGAATATATTGAACTTTCAAGAGACCGAAAAACTTCAGGCTGAAATCGAAACACATTGACTTCGGTGAATATTATTTAATAATTACTTTAATTAGCAATGTACTAACACTTTTACATCAGTAAAAAATCATTAGAGCTGTTTAAAACCTAAATA
>NW_026396809.1:0-235 GCF_001194135.2 Octopus bimaculoides | reverse complement strand
ACACACACACACACACACACACATATATATATATATATATATTATTTCACCTACTTCCAATCAACACGATTGCATTTCGCATCTGTGTCACCTTGACCATGAGCGCATACATAGATGTATGTGTGCATGTGTATATGTATCTGTTTGTGTGCCTGCGTGTACGTGTGTATATATGGCTAAATGTATACTGAGTATATGGTTAAAAAAAAGTCTCAAGCATATACGCAGGCATACA
>NW_026396808.1:674-1200 GCF_001194135.2 Octopus bimaculoides | reverse complement strand
CCCCATAACTTTACAGTTTAACAAAAGACACCGATAAAATAAGTATCTGGTTTAAAGAAAAAAGAAGAACTGGGGTCAATTCATTCGACCAAAGTTCTTCAAAGGTGGTGCCCCAGCATGGCCACAGACTGAAACAAGTAAAAGCTAAAAATCGCAGCATTTGCTGACAGAGTTGGTGCTTCTTTGGTTTCTCTCTTTCTTCCTTATTTTCCTCTGACGTTCTGTCAAGCGTGTTGCATCCTTAAGGGCTTGGATAATGTCCTCTGCACACTTTTCTTTCAATACATCACAAGTGATTATTAACAGCCTACTTTGCGGTCACTTCTAACAACCCACTCCTAAATATGCGACTAAATACTCCTATCTTTCGACTCTCCACGTGCAACCATCATTCACATATTGGTCTCAACTTCTTGCGCTGGACAGACAGATGTACACTGCTATCAAGTGCTTGTCAATGACCTGAAAACCATTCTTCAATGGTCACATGACAGTACAGTTCTTTCAATGACAGAAATAAATGGCA
>NW_026396808.1:505-628 GCF_001194135.2 Octopus bimaculoides | reverse complement strand
ACCTAAAACCTGCAAGATCTCTTGTGTTCTTGTGTGGTGACATCATTATCATCGTCATTATCTTCGTTAGCATTATCGTTGTAATCATTGTCATCGTCTTCGTTGTTCTTATCCTAATGATTG
>NW_026396808.1:0-475 GCF_001194135.2 Octopus bimaculoides | reverse complement strand
CATCATCATCACATTATTATCTTCATCATCATCACATTATCGTTTTCTTCATCATCCCCCTCATCATCTTCTCCATCGTCATCATCATCGTAATTATTATCATTATTATCTTCATCATCATCCTCATCATCAACATCTTCCTGATCATTGTCATCTTCATCATCATCATAATTATTATCCTTATCATCATCATCATCATTGACATTTTACGTCTACTTTCCATGCATGTATTAGTTAGATGGCTCATTATGGCTGGATTCAGCATGTAGTTGGAGATGCTGCATTCTTAGATGGACCAAAGAACCCCATCTATCTTGTGGGTCATTTTTGGCTTGGATTCTACAGGTGAATGCTCTTCCTAACACCGAAACCACATTACAGAGTGTACAAGGGACTTGTTTCTCATGACACCAGCACCAGAGGGGTGCTATGTCCTCGACACTACTAAATGGGTGACCTCATGATGCCACCTCTC
>NW_026396807.1:0-476 GCF_001194135.2 Octopus bimaculoides | reverse complement strand
ATTATTCAAACCCCAAAGAATTCCTCTCAACATCATCATCATCATCATCATCATCATCATCATTCATGGCATATACAAGCAGTTTGCATTTAGACTCAGTCTCCTTGCTACCAGGATCACAACCTGTTTCCTTAGATACTCCGTATATCTTTCTTACAATCCTTGCTATTCCCAATGAAGCAGATTTCTGAAATAATGCAGCTCTTGCAGTCACACCAATCTCAATCTCAAGGAACTGCCAAGTCTGTTGGTGACAGTCCCTAGGGAGTCTATGACAACTGGGATTACATTCTTAGAAACATAATTCACAGTCATTACGTTTCCCCAGCCAAAGCCTCACACTTTCCTTTTTTTCCTCCTCTTCTTTGACTGCTACATTCATGTCCACAGATATATAGCCACATCTATGATGATGAGGCATTCTTTTTCTTCTTCTTCTTATTCTTCTTCTTCTCATTCTTCTTCTTCTCATTCTT
>NW_026396806.1:0-251 GCF_001194135.2 Octopus bimaculoides | reverse complement strand
GGTGGTGGTGGTGGTGTCGGCTGTATGAGGGAGTGGTGTTGTTACTCGCTGTGCTAATGTTGGTGGAGATGCTGATGAAGAAATAAAGCGGCGATGGAGATGGCAACGAAGGCCATGACGATGATGATGATGATGATGATGATGATCATCATCCTCATCATCATCATCATCATCATTTTCATCACCATTATTATCATCATACTAATGATCATGATTATTATGATGATGATCATGATGATAGTATTAATAAT
>NW_026396804.1:0-425 GCF_001194135.2 Octopus bimaculoides | reverse complement strand
GTGTTTCTTTCTTTCTCTCCGTTGTAGCTGGAACAAGGAAGACGTGTTCTGGTTTGTCTCCTGTCCGAGCTTGATTTACGCGTTCGCTACCACAACCTCGTTTAGGCTTAGCAGCCCTTCCTGTTTGTTTTCACTGTCATGTTTGTGTTACCAATTTTGACTCTCCGCAAAATCCCAAATTCTATTTAATTTGCTTTGCGGGAGCAACCGTTTTATCGAAAGCGTACATTGTTGTTAAATGCTCGAAATACAAGACTAGAGAAACAGCCAACAACTGATGAAGGGTCGTTCTTTATGTTGTATGTTTTGTTTTCCATTTGTGTCTTTCGTTGTTCGAAAGAATAGTTCATATTCTATGTACTCGTGTGTTGCATTTTTTTGTTTTTGTTGTACACGTTTCGTGACGTCCTGTGCCCACATATGCA
>NW_026396803.1:0-430 GCF_001194135.2 Octopus bimaculoides | reverse complement strand
TATATTTGTATATACATGTTATATACCTATATGCGTGTATACGTGTTATGCACACACACACACACATGTATAAGTGTAAATTTATATATTTGCGTAATTGCATTTATGTATATATGTATGTATATTATATATGCACATAAAATATGAATATATGAGTATATAAATATATAAATAGTACATATATATGTATATGTGTATATATATACATATATACATATACATATATATATATATCTTCCTATGGATATATATTTTATGTAAATATGTATGCATATGCATGTATGTATATGTGTATATATATATATAAATATATATATATACTTATGCATATATATGTATGTATGTATGTATATATATATATATATATGTATATAGATATCTATATATATATGCATATATATGTATATATATATATATATGCATATATATA
>NW_026396802.1:0-405 GCF_001194135.2 Octopus bimaculoides | reverse complement strand
GATCTTTCTCCCTTTCCCCCTCCTCACTCCCTCTGGCTCTTTCCGTTTCTCCTTCGGTTTCTCTCCCTCTCCCCTTCCCTCTCTTCCTTCTCTCTCTCTCTCTCTCTCTCACTCTTCATTTCTATTCTCCCTCCTCCCTCCATCTCAACCCTTCTCTATCCCCCACCCTTTCCTTCCTTCCACCCCTCATCTCCTCTATCTCCCCCTCTCTCTACCTCTCTCCCTCCTGTGGATGTTATACAACATCCAAATCTGGTCGATTCCGTTCATCTATTCACTTTACGTTTGAAATTCTCTCACACCTGCATGAATATTACCTGGTTTCTCTCAGCACCACCCCCGTCCATACCACCATCACCACTATCACTAGACCACCCGAACTCCACCACCCGAACTCCACCACCC
>NW_026396801.1:0-202 GCF_001194135.2 Octopus bimaculoides | reverse complement strand
ATATACATATGCAAGCATATATGCGCTCAATAATAAATAAATATATATATATATGTATACATATATACACATAAACACAGATATATACACACACACATGCATATATATATACATATATATACATATATATGTATATATATACATATGTATGTTGTATATTTATATATATATATATATGTATGTATATATATATGTATATATA
>NW_026396800.1:0-515 GCF_001194135.2 Octopus bimaculoides | reverse complement strand
CACCCTTTTAGATCTCTTTGTCTCTTTATCTATCTTTATTTCTCTTTTTTTTTCTTCTTTTAGGTTTTTTCTTATCCCCCTTCTTTTTAACTCTGTTATTTTATTTCTTTACTTTTATATTTTACCACCCTTCTCCAACCCTTGTAAATAGCTTATATGCATCTTACTCTACTATCCGGATTTTTCTTATTGTTTCTTATATTACCCTCCCCCACCCCTCGATTTGACTTCTACTATTTTTGTATTAATATTTGTGTATTTTTTCTTCGTATTTTATATTTTAACCTCTAACCTCTTCCTTTTTTGGACCCTCTCCTTCTAGCCCATATCAGCCAGTATTGTTTATTTAGCATTCACTCAACCCTGAATTGTGGCAAAATATGGACAGATTTCGGAGTACCGATGAACTTTTACGTAAATGTATCAACTTAAAGATATTACAATGTATATTACAATGGATATTAGAATGGATATTACAATGGACAATACCAAGTGGACTCTCACTTTTTATCTCT
>NW_026396799.1:0-716 GCF_001194135.2 Octopus bimaculoides | reverse complement strand
TTAACTATCTGTGTAGGTAACTTAGTAACGTGTTAGTGGTGTTTTGGGAATTGTTCTAGGTGTGTTAACACATTAGCTAATTGTGCGGACAGTTTCTGTTTAGCTGGGAGAGTGTTGTAAAAGCTGGTGAAATATTTTAAGCAGATTTTATTGGTTCCTCCTCCCTTCTCTTCTCCCGTCTGTCACATCAAAATTCTCATTAAGAACTATAATTTATCGTCTGATAGAAAGCATAGTCTCAGACGATAGAATCAATATCCTTACACAAGATTCTAATTTTAGAAACTATATTCTAAATGATGTATATTTATAGAGTTGAAAATTTAATAATCTGGGATTTTCATTTGAAACTGATGCTAGAAGAAATCGTGTTACATGAGAAAGAAAATGTTTTAAAATAGAAACCAGTTTCATAAGATTATCCATTTTTCATAAGCATCGATGAACAATCATGTAAAATCATTCACTCACATATGGCATTGTGACTTTTTGTGTCATTGTTCGGGTAACTGACCAGATCATTGATCTGGCATTGAAAAAAATGCTGTCACTTTGTTATTAAGGGGGAAGAGAGACAGGTTGGGAAACCTTTTAAGTCGCCAGGGACTGAAGTGCATACAGAAGTGCATCTGTGCAGAGGCTAATAATGAATTCTTAATACTGATTTCAAATTAAGGCGGCGAGCTGGCAGAAACGTTAGCACGCCGGGCGAAATG
>NW_026396798.1:0-251 GCF_001194135.2 Octopus bimaculoides | reverse complement strand
CGTCCGTATATGTAAGTATACTGTTTATATATATATATTTGTATTTATGTACTTGAGTATATTCCACCGATGCAGGCAAAGCATTTATTATGCAAAGCCAGAAATCCGGGATCTGGAATTATCTTGTTATTTTTACTGGTTTATTTTGTCTTCGTCTTCGCTCCTTGTGCTATAGGAACATTTATTGTGGTTTAGAGTCAGGATTTGACTGCTATTTTCAGCGTGGCGGTATCTCTTAGATACCCTATATT
>NW_026396797.1:0-323 GCF_001194135.2 Octopus bimaculoides | reverse complement strand
TGTTGTCTTTCTTGTATTTGTTTTTATTTTTATTTTCAATTTCGATTTGTCTTATATATATATATATATGTATCTGTGTGTGTATGTATGTGCGTGTGTGTACGTGTACATATATATGTATGCATACACAAGTATGGATTAAAGCCGTTTTATCCATACATGTAACTCCCAGTAAATGTATTTTGTGCCCTTCTTTCGTTTGTCCAAGATATATATATATATATATATATATATATAATCTAGCACACCAGAGTCACAAACACATGCATGCATACACGTTCACCTACACACACAAATGCACACGTGCACACACGTGCACGCGA
>NW_026396796.1:0-413 GCF_001194135.2 Octopus bimaculoides | reverse complement strand
AAAAATATATCAGTGAGTCTTAGAATATTTAATGCAAGGAGAACTAAAAATCAAGACGAGGAATAAAGATGCGGTGAGAAAAAAAAATTATTTCTCAATGAAAAAACAACAGTGCAGCGAACAAAATACCTTTCGGTATTTAGCTACAAGGGTCGAAGTAATAGAATTTACTATATTCTTTTGTTAGAAATCTATCTTTTACTTGTTTCAGCCATTGTACTGCGACCATACTGGGGCATCGCCTCGAAGGGTCTAATGGAATAATTTGACCCCAGTGTTGTTTGTCTGCCACTTTCCAATTTCTGTTCCAATTGATTTAATATTTGATGTGTTGATGTAGTTTTGTATGGTAATTACTGACATGAAATTCATTTTCGTCATTAATAATAAATTCTCATATATTCCATCTTCCG
>NW_026396795.1:0-394 GCF_001194135.2 Octopus bimaculoides | reverse complement strand
TAGTAGTAGTAGTAGTAGTAGTAGTAGTAGTAGTAAGGTGGCAAATTGACAGAATCATTAGTGCACTGGGCAAAATGCTTAGCAGCATTTCATCCACCTTTACATTAGGAGTTCAAATTCCGCCAAAGTTGACTTTGCTTTTCATCCTTTTGGGGGTCAATAAACTAAGTACCAGTTATGCACTGGTGTTGATGTAATCTACTATCACCCTCCCACAAATTTCAGGCCTTGTACCTATAGTAAAAAGGATTATTACCTCCACCTTAGCAAAGGTGGAGGTATTGTTTTCAGTCATGTTTGTTTGTCCGTGGACAAGATATCTCAAGAACCACTCGATGGACTAGGATGAAACTTTCAAGGATGTTTGGCCTTGTGACTGGCATGAACTGATTAG
>NW_026396794.1:0-384 GCF_001194135.2 Octopus bimaculoides | reverse complement strand
ATCATCATCATCATTTAACGTCCATTGTCCATGCTGGTATGGGTTGGACGTTTTGACTGGGATGGCACGCTAGAAGGCTGTGCCAGGATCCAGTCTGATTTGGCATGGTTTTCTACTGCTGGATGCCCTTCCTAATGCCAGCCACTCTAAGAGTGTAATGGATGCTTTTACATTTCACTTGCATGAGTGCCATTTATATGATGCCATTATCTGTCATGACTGCAGTTTTGCTCAACTTGATGGGTCTTCTTCTCAAGCATGACATAATGCCAAAGGCCTTGGTCATTGCCTCTGTGAGGCCCAACACTCGACAGTAACTTGACCATGAGGTTCAATGCTTGAAAGGAACTCAGCCATCTCAACTTCATATATATATATATATAT
>NW_026396793.1:0-484 GCF_001194135.2 Octopus bimaculoides | reverse complement strand
TCAAGATTACTCTCCTATTGCATGCTATTTCTACTTGGTGGATTACGCCATGCAGCATTTTTCTGTGTTTGATACAGCAGTTTCCCAGACTCTCGTCACCAACACGACTTTCTATATCAATGAACTCACTACACTCTTTTCTTTAATACGCACTCCATCAACCACACAAACCCACGCACACATTGCTAGAAACCATATCATACAGATATTATTGTGGGGATGGTTATTTCAGTTAATTATAGTTTATAACAGCGTAAAATATTAATGTAACAAAATGACCAGATCTCAGAATAGAAAACTGGTGATGCTTTGCTGTTGGTTTAGGTTGACAGAGATAATTATTTAGATAGACTGATTGATTGATTGAATGATTGATTCACTGGTTGATCGAAATAGATAGATTGATAGACCAAATACTTATATATGTGTGTGTGTAAATGTATGTGTATGCATGTGTCTGTGCGTATATACGCACGCACAG
This sequence comes from Octopus bimaculoides, assembly GCF_001194135.2. Classification (NCBI taxonomy): domain Eukaryota; kingdom Metazoa; phylum Mollusca; class Cephalopoda; order Octopoda; family Octopodidae; genus Octopus; species Octopus bimaculoides. The sequence continues at coordinate 3 of NW_026396793.1, read as the reverse complement.
TCG
>NW_026396792.1:0-462 GCF_001194135.2 Octopus bimaculoides | reverse complement strand
GAAATTTTCAAAAGGTTTCATGAAACTGCTCAGTGTATTTGGAAGGAAATGGCGTGATATGGGAATCTTAAATTTGTTATCAAATTGATCGTATCGTATTCGGAGTTCTCAACTCCTCAGTTTGTCTGAGATGCAGGGATTTTGTATTTATACTTGTATGTGGATAAGTTCTTTTACCTGCTTATGTAGAGTTTCTAAGTATGCACGCTGTTCTATAGGCATCTAAAATCATTGTCGAAAGAATGGTATATGCTATTAATTCATACTTGCTTCTGAGTAACGGCTATGGTTGATATGTATGTACACATTCATATTCAGTATGTAACCTTAATATTTCTCCTACTGAAGTACTTACAATGTCTATCCCTGCGGTAATGTTGAAATGCTGGTTTAATCTACCTCTCTGCTAGTAACTATAGCTACCACTATTAGAACAAATGGCAGTATCTATATACATACGCA
>NW_026396791.1:0-1027 GCF_001194135.2 Octopus bimaculoides | reverse complement strand
ATATATATACATACGTACAGAGACAGAGAGAGGGACACTCACAAATATACACACAAATACATATACATATATTTATTCATTTATTGATACACATGCATAAAGTTTAGCGCACTAGCTTCATTACGCATATTAAAATGTACTTTGGTAAACAACAAGGTATGGTGACCCGACACACCTGTAATATTATTAGAATCATACATGTAAAGTGAAAAATATGCAGCTATCGTCATGAGCTGCTGAACCCAAACTATATTTAGCCGAACTAAATATAGCCATAGATATTAATATATACAATAAACGTCTGATATTTAACCATAATCAGTCTGTGTTATAAATGACTACAGAGAAAGAAGTGGAATCATGAAAATTGATACTAATATTATTTAAGACCAACGTACGTGATGAGTTTGCTAAAAAAACTATTAATGCTAAAAATAAGTTTCTGAAGTTGAGAAGAAACATTCTATATATAAAGCATGTCTATCTATCTATCCATCTATCTATCTATCTATCTATGCATGCATATACATTTGTATATATATATATATGTACACCCCCACTCACACATATAAATATATGTGCGTGTGTGTGTGTGTGTGTGTGTGTGTGTGTGTGTGTGTGTGTGTGTGTGTGTGTGTGTGTGTGTGTATGTGATTAGTGCAGAGAACTCGCGGTCGTAGGATCGTGGTTTCGATTCCCAGACCGAGCGTTGTGAGTGTTTATTGAGCGAAAACACCTAAAATTCTACGGGGTTCCGCCAGGGGGTGGTAGTGGCGAACCCTTTTGTACTCTTTCACCACAACTTTCTCCCATTCTTTCCTCCTGTTTCTTTTGTACCTGTATTTCGAAGGGCCAGCCTTGTCACACTGTGTGTCATGCTGAATCTCTCCGAGAACAACGTTAAGGGTACACGTGTCGGTAGAGTGCACAGCCACTTACTTGGAAGTTAATTTCACGAGCAGGCTGTCGCGTTCATCGGATCGACAGGAACACTCGTCGTGGTAATCGTTGACGTGTCAGTTTAGTT
>NW_026396790.1:0-302 GCF_001194135.2 Octopus bimaculoides | reverse complement strand
CAATGGATTCCTCATGGTCGAAAATGCCCGGAATCGGCCATTTATTTTTTGCTATTTTGCTTCCTAAGGGGTGAATTTTTGCATTTTCTTTCTTTGGGGAATTATTAACATTTTTCACAAGCACGAGATTTTACATAAACACAAGGGAGATAACTTACGTTACAGTAATTCGATGTTAACCCGATGCTAATGGTTTACTAAGTGTCCGGTGGTTTACTTTTAAATTCCAACAAGATATATTAAAATACTCGAGAACCTCCAACCAATACATAAATTAGAGGAACAAGATCTTTTCCTTTATG
>NW_026396789.1:0-295 GCF_001194135.2 Octopus bimaculoides | reverse complement strand
ATATATATATATATTTATATGTGTATATGTATATATATGCTTATGTGTGTATATATATACTCTACTCTTTTACTCTTTTACTTGTTTCAGTCATTTCACTACGGCCATGCTGGAGAACCGCCTTTAGTCGAGCAAATCCACCCCAGGACTTATTCTTTGTAAGCCTAGTACTTATTCTATCGGTCACTTTTTGCCGAACCATTAGGTTACGGGGACGTAAACACACCAGTGTCGGTTGACAAACGATTGTGGGGGGACAAACACACACAAACACACACACACACACACACACAAA
>NW_026396788.1:0-319 GCF_001194135.2 Octopus bimaculoides | reverse complement strand
TTATATGTATTTATATATATATGCATATTTATATGTATTTATATATATATATGCATATTTATATGTATTTATATATATATGCATATTTACATGTATTTATATATATATGCATATATATGTATATATATATAATATTTATATATATATATATAGGCATATATACATGTATATATATATCTGCACATATGTGTGTGCATGTGTGTATATATATATATAAGTATATATAGGTATATGTATATATAGGAATATGTATATAGGCATATATATAGGTATATATATGTGTGTGTGTGTGTGTGTGTATGTATATATATGTATATAG
>NW_026396787.1:9426-12950 GCF_001194135.2 Octopus bimaculoides | reverse complement strand
ATATATATATATATACACACACACACACATATATATACATGTATATCTTCATTCCTCGCATCTCTCTCTCTGTCACCTTGTACTTCCTCTACAGCAAGACACCTGTTTCTGTCTCACTATAACCTTTCATCATCCGGCACAAGATCACCTCCTCCAATGCCCCCTCCCCTCTTGAAAGTTTTTTTTTTGTCTTGCAAATACCTGTTGACCCTGTAAGTGAAGGTACCACCTAAAAGCACCCGGTCCACAATGTAAAGTGGTAGGTATTCGGAAGGGCATTCAACTGTAAAAACCTTGCCAATACTGACCTCCCCTGTGCTTATGCCATGTAAAAAGCACTCTGCTGTGTGGTCAGTGTTAGTAAGGGCATCCAGCTGTAAAAATCATGCCAAAACAGTCACAGAATCCTGGTGCAGGCTTCTGCCTGGCTGGCTCTTGTGAAACCGTCTCATCCATGCTAGCATGGAAGGTGGACATTAAACAATGATGATGATGATGATATAATTCTGTATATATGTATGTGTGTGTATATATATGTATATCTTTTATGACCATATGTGGTTTGGCTAAACCACACACCACATGATAAGTTTGAATCTTACTACAGCTTTTAGTCAACACAAATAACTCTGCTTGCTTTATAGTTTACAGTTAATTTATTAGCAATAAGAAGTGGCTGACTGCATAAACACAATATGAAAAATTTTGAACTTGCAAAACCTATTTAACATGTTAGCAGGTAAAAATGGATGCCAGATAGTGGCTAATATTTCAGAAAACAAATTCATATCTACTGGAAAGAAACAAAAGAATTGTGATAAACCAAAATCTCTTAGAAAAGGCAATTACATTTCTAAAAATAGTTGTTACAAATTGTTTACAGTTACACATTCAGACACATGTGTTCACTTCTTTCTTAGTGTTGTTATTTTGCAGCAACTTTTTCTTTCTTTTGAATATACTGCAATTTTTCAGATTAAAACTTTATCATTTGAAGCAAATATCTTTCATCTCTTGAGAAGAAATAAGTATTCAAAAGCATTATAATTCTATTTAGAACAACAGATCTCAGACATGTATTACAAGGAGGTATTTGATAAAATTATGAATATATCATATAAGCAATTTTGGTCTTATTCATCCTTATATCATGTAAAAAAAATACATTTTCAATGAGTTTTTTGCAACACTATCTGAGGCAAATTAAGCACACACTTACTTGTGTGTGTGTGTGTGTGTGTATACACTGGATTACATGTTACCAGTAGCATTCAAGAGCAATCTGACATTTTAAGATCCACAAAGATCAGAACTTATCTGCAGCTTTTGGTAGTCCAACTCAGATATGCAATCTTTTCAGAACATTGTCTGGTTTAAAAAGCCACATCAGATGCCATGATGGTTCTAAGGTGTAGGTACAGGAGGTGGTCAAATTCTGCATAAGGAGTAGACAACCACCATATATATATATATATATATATATATATATATATATATATATATAGAGAGAGAGAGAGAGAAAGAAGTGCTTCTCTTTGAAACATTATATTAGATATTTCATATTCTATTATCTCTTTGTTTGATTTGAAACAAAAACATTTCCCTAAATCCTTTAAACTGATGTTTTGAGACCTTCACAATCATTTTCAAATTAAAGTATTATTATACACACACATGTGCACACACACACACTAAAAATAATAACAGACACCAACAGATATTCATTATATACTTCCTCTTCTGGTTTTCAAGTGCATGGTATTATAAATCTAAGGTTGAAAGTTGAATTCCAGGAATATTCCTACACAAGCAACACGTTTGGGTCTTAAACTCTATCTTCAATTTTAAGTGTTTTGTAATAGTCAAAATTAATCAACAAAGGAAAACAAATTTAGATTAGGAAATCTGATTTGTGTCAACAAATTTCTTAGATATCATTCTAAAATAAGAGGGTTAAAAAAAGACAGAGATATAGAATTGAAAACCATTTAAACATCTTTTTTATTATCCTAAATATTTTCAAACTGTGTCAAAGAATAGTTTTGTTTTATGATGTTATCTAAATAATCCCACAACACATTAATTATGCTTCTACTATATATTGTTTATTATTATTATTATTCTTGACACTGGCTTTTTGCTAATGGAAGGAATCATTATTAGCACTGCTGTATTACTGAGAGCTTTAGATTAGCTGTGCCATATACCTGGTAATAAATTAACAAAGGGTTGAATATTTTTTGCTTTTACTAAATGAGCAGTATAAGCTGCCTCAATCAACAACATTATATATAAAAATATGTTTCAAATAGATTTTGTATTATTTTAATGCAGTACAAACTTTTAAAACAAAATGAATTTTTTTCAGAATGTGTTCTTTAAAAATTAAACTTACACACAAACTTCAGAATCCCTTAATTAGCAAGTAAAATACAGGATTCTAGCCACTGGTTTCTTGTTGTTATTGGTCATAGTGATATTTTGTGTAAAATTTGATAATTACTGGCAGCCTTAAAGATTTTGATAACAAACTTAAAACAAAACAATAGTTAAAAAACATGAAAGATTAAGAAACAAGAAATTAACATAGAAGGTAGGAAATACTCCCTTTCTCTCCTTACTTACCTCTCAATGTTTTCTACTTTTTGTACAAATCTTGTCTCTGAATGATGACCAACTGAAATAAACCTATTAAAGTCACTAAAAATTAAATTGTCATTAATAATATAATAAAAATATTTTTCTTAATCATTCTCATATTTAACTCAAAGCACTTATTCAAATTTGGTGTCTGAAGTATAAAGACTATTGATCTAGCATTCAAATATTCATGACAAATTGATTTCTCTTTTAAAATACAAAAGTTTCTATTGTCAGTGATTTACTTGGTGTTTACGAAAGATGTCAAAAGTGTATGAGTGTGTGTGATATATGTATATATGCATAAGTAAATTCATACACATACATATAGATGTATGTAATATATAATATATACATTCATGAGTTTCTGAATATATAAATATATATAATATACTTACATGCACATGATTTATATATATATATATGCACACAGGCATGGCTAAGTGGTAAGAAGCTTGCTTTCCAACTGCATGGTTCTGGGTTCAATCCCACTGAGTAGCACCTTGGGTAGGTGTCATCTACTATAACCTCAGGGCTTTAAGCCAGGTAATGAGAAATTAAACTAGGATAGACAGACAGGAAAAGGTGTCTTGTAGAAAAGAGACAGTAGCTACTCTAGCTGGAAAAAAGAGAGATGTTACTGATGGGGTATCATGGTGTGTCCTCAAGATACAGAAAGGTGAGTGTAAGACAGGTAAACAGAGAATCGGGCAATGTGAATGGGTAGGTAATTCATGAGAAAGGAGAATAGCAGATGGATAGAGATGGGATAAAGGTGAACATGAGTGGAAGCATGGTCAATAGTGAATATCACTTAGTAGTGATTAGTAAGGTAGTGGAAAAAGGAATGGGTCAGAGAGATAATTGGTGGAAGTGTGTGTGCC
>NW_026396787.1:2842-9416 GCF_001194135.2 Octopus bimaculoides | reverse complement strand
GGGGGGGGGTTGTAAGAGCTGTGCAACATCAGGGTTGAGGCCAGGGTGACATAGGGTTGGAAATATGTGTATATTGATATATATATATTGTTGTACTTGGGGATGGTCATATTGCCAGTTTATCCAATAAGAACACACGCACTGTGTGTTTTTATTGGATATATATATATTCTTATACAACATCCTCTCTCCATGGTGGCATGTGTTGGACAGTTTGACAGGATCTGGTGTCTGCTTCTCTATGGTTTTTATGATTGGATGCTCTTTATAATGCCAAACACTTTACAAAGTGTACTGGGTGCTTATAAGGGCAAACAGGAGTGGAAGATTTGAGAGAAAGGGAACCTACACAAGAAAGAAAGATGAGGGTGGTGAGGGTTCAGAAAGTCATTAAAGAAAAGAAGGGTTTGTAGGTCATGGGAGTATAGCAATGAATGTGTTAAGATAATATAAAAGATTTGGGGAGAAGCTTGAGAAAGAAAAAAGAGGCAGAGAGTGAGTGAGGGATAGCAGTGAGTGAGTAAGCGAGTGTCATGGATAATAAGATGAGAGATGTGAATGTTAGGGTAATAACTGAAGTGAGTTGAGAGATGGATAGTGGAGGGAAGGTGGGGTGTGAATGGACACAATATAGTTTGTCATATATGGACCTAGTGGAGGATGGAAGTAGTATGCAGAGTAATCATTCATGGTTTGTGAGCTTCATAGGTAGTGAGAAAAATAAGAGATGGAGGGATATGAGTGATAAATGAAATGATTTGATTAAATGGGAAAAAAAGAGAGGCAATAGATAAGAGGATGAGTCAAGGGTGGAAAGCTTTGATAGGATTCAATATGCTACTTTTAAAAAATTTCTAATATTCACCTTTTCGTATACAATTATACAAAAACATTAAATTTTCTACAGTTTCTTTTTATTAACATTCATCCATTGTTTGAATTATCAAGTGTTACAGATGACAAAGTCAATAGAATGCCCAACTGCTATTGAAAGGGTCAGTAGTTGCTATTCTACTGTAACCATAGCCAATATATACTTTACACTTGCTGCTAGTCCATCAAGCTGTAAACAGACACTAAAAAATGACATTTTGTTACAGTAAACACGTTCATTTCACCATTGTAAATAGTGGGTGCACTGCATCATTACTTTTATCCAACCAATGTTTTTAGCATGCTGAGCTGAAATGAAATTCTCTGATATACAGCATGTATCATAACCAATTTTGTCATCACCAGACCAAAATGGGCCTAATTTGGATTGATTATCAGGTTGAACATGTTATATTTCATTTCTATTTTTCGCTTTTTCCATTTTTTTTTTGTTTTGCTTCATACCAGCATTATTATTACTCATTACCATTTAATTGGAACATCTGTCTCTCCATCCTGATCTGTAATTTTTTTATTGTATCGATATGTAATGCATGACATGTCTATTGCATATCTTTATAAATTGATGCTTTATTATTAATAAACTGCTTCACATTTTTATGTTACTTATGTTTATTATTTTATCACACGATTATTATTATTTTCTGAGTTAAGGTGGTGAGCTGGCAGAATCATTAGTATGCTGGGCAAAATGCCTAGTGGTATTTCATCTATCTTCACATTATGAGTTAAAATGCTGCCAGGGTCAACTTCACCTTTTATCCTTTCAGGGTTGATAAAATAAGTACCAGTTGAACACTCAGGTTGATTTCATTGACTTAGCCCCTTCCCTGAAATTGCTGGCCTTGTGCCAAAGTTTGAAATCATTATGTTCTGATTTCAAATCTTGCCAGAACTATTTTGCTTTTCATTCTTTCAGAGCCAATAAATAAAGAACCCGTCAAGGACTGGGGTCAATGTAATGAACCATTCCCCTTCTCCAAATTTCTGCTCTTGTGTCTATATGTTCAAAACAATTATTAATAATTTTATTGCTATTTTTTTTTAGCTCTAGGTGAGATCTGAATGAGTAAATACAGGATTCTAGCCACTGGTTTCTTGTTGTTATTAGTCATAGTGATATTTTGTGTAAAATTTGAGAATTAATGGCAATGGCATTCCAGTCATAACCATCATGTCTTTATTTAGGTGTGTTCTTCCTCTTTTAAGATGGTAGGGTATGATTTGAGAGACTTGACCACTATTTCTAGCAGGCCAAGTAATCATGCAAGGGTTTCCTTGTTGACTCGTTAGTGAAGTGATAGAAACAATAGACTGCCAGATGAAACATCTAGTATTTAATTTTCTCCCTATGATCTGAATTCAAATTTTTCAGGGGGCTTACTTGCCCTTTTACTTCATATTCCCCCAGTAAATGTACTCTTCTCCAAAATGTGTGACCATCTGCTTAGTGTTAAGAATGATTAGTAGTACTGTTATGGTGGTATAAATATATAGAACAAGAAGTAATGCAAAATCCATAATGTAGTAATGCAAAATCCACATTTATTAAGCAGTAATGCAAAATTCATAATGAAGTAATACAAAATCCACAATGAAGTGATGGAAAATACATAATGCAGTAATGCAAAATCCATAATGAAGGTTCCTGGTTAAAACCTTTCCCTTCTGACCCTTGCAAAAAACACATATTTCCATTACCCAGCCACCTCTCCAGGTGTTCAAGTAGCAACACTATTAAAGCTTGAAACTACAGCCTTTGGTACTGTCTCTCTATGTTAACTTCAATTCTCACTAGGTTTGATAAAACTAGTCATGAATTAGGAAAGAATGAGTTAACTACATTCTTTTCCCAAAGTTTTCAGTCTTGAGCTAATATATGAACTCATTATTGTGGTATAGCAGTGTAGAGCTAGAGGGTCAACTGAATTGACTACTACTTGTTTTAGCTAGTCCTCGTGAGGTTTGAACTCAGAACATAGAGGGACAAAATTAAATGTTGCAGTGCATTTAATCCAGCAGTCTATAGTTGTACCACTTCCCCATGCTCTGTCAAACTGGAGAGGGAGAGGACAGGCTTATTTGATTTGCTCAGCAAGTTACATACTGCTGAAGTAAACTTTGAATTCAGAGCTATATTGTCACTTATCATTTTATACAGCAGAAGATTGTGGAGTATATTAAATGGAAGAGCATTGAACTAAATATATTTCAGTAAACTAGGTGCTAGCAAACTATCGCTTTAATATGAAGAATAATCATTATACATATGACAAATTCTGGTCTAAAGGATATATTATTTTTTGCTCTAGCTTTTCTTTCAATCCACTCCATTGCACCATCAGTAAAAACACTAAAATGTTACTGAATATTACTAAATTTCAAGAAATTGATTTATCGGACTCCTATTTATTGCACAGGTGTCCTCACCTTGTTTATTGTTATCACAATGTTTTGGCTGATGTACAACAAACAAGGTCAGGACACCTATCCGTCCATTGTAAATAATGTACATAATTACTCATCTCAGAAATATAGAAATAGTATTATCCTAATTATTGCTTTTTTCTTTATATAAAGAAACTTTTACATTTTTAAAGGACAAAACATAGTGCTTAATTTAGATTTATAATTGAATTTATAACTGAAATTCCTTTTTCAACTGATGCATTAGAAAACAACTTTCTTAAGAAACTTCTGTGTTAGACTTTGCCAATGATATATTTAATGTTCAAACAATACAAATTTTGAAAACAGGTGAAGTAATTCTTAAGATGAAGCTGGATTAGAGATTAAACAATGTTCTTGAGACAAAGAAAGTTGGTTCAGAAATTATTGGATCATCCCATAAATAATGTGGTTTTTTTTATACTTCTTTTATTTTTCAAAATTAAGATAAACAAAGTTCTTTTTTAATCTAAAATGTACTCTCCTTCATTTTCTACAAAGCTCTTCCATCTATCTGGTAGACTTGCAAGGCTCCTCTTCCAAAATTCACTTGTTCGTGACAAGAAATACTCCTCCAGTACTGTTCTGACCTCGTTTACAAAGTTCATATTTTTTCTGTCCAAATGATTTTAAAGACTGCTGAATAAATGATAATCAGATAGGGCAATGTCTGGTGAATATGGTGGGTGGGGCATCGTTTCTCATTCAAACTGCTCCAGCCTTTGGAATCTCATCCTTGCTGTATGTGGCTAAGCATTATCCTGATGGAAGAACACCTCTCATCTCGAAACCATAGATGGTCGTTTTTGTTCTAGCGCTGACTTAAGCCACTTAAGCTGCTCACAATAAATCTCCTTTGTTATCATTTGGTTTGGGTTTAAAAGTTCGAAGTGGATTAACCTTTCATATCCCACCAAACAGATAACAACACCTTATGTGGGTGAAGACCTTCTTTAGCCTGGGGTGCCAGTGTTTCTCCTTTCCTTTCCCACTGTCTTCAACGCTTGACATTTTTATAGAGAACCCATTTCTTGTCACCAGTCCCTATTTGGTTCAAAACGGTTCATTCATGAGACATAACAGTAAAGAAGAAACACATTCACTCTGTGTGTGATTAGACCCAGAAAGTTTGTGAGGAATCCATTGACCCAATTTGCTTTTTTTGCAATGGCACGCAGGTGTTAATGAATGATTGAACGACCCAATCCAAGCTTCTCTGCTAGTTCCTCAACAGTTACAATGAGATTTTGTTCTAACAGGGTTTGCAGGACATCCTCGTCAAGCTCCACAGATCTTCCTGGGCAAGGCTTGTCTTGTAGGCTGTAGTTTCTGGCTCGGAATTTCTGGAACCACTGTCGACACTGGCTTACACTTATTGTCTGATCCCCATATACTGCATTAATATTCTTCACACTTTCTATTGTGTTGTTGCCTTTATTGAACTCATAAAGTAAAATATGCTGAATATGCTCCTTTGTCACTTCCGTTATAGCTTTGAAAAAGTAACTGCTAAAATCGAACTGTACTCTTCAAAACTTGCACTAAGAATAAGTGCTTTTATAGCAAGTTGAAGCAGGTAGTTGATCCCGTCCCCCTCCAACTTTAGATTCATGCAATTGTAAACAACCACATTATTTATGGAATGACCCAATATAAAAGGTTCTTGGACTGAAGATAGAATGCATCTAAATTCTTCAGATGAAAAAAGTTTAGGGATTAAATAATGTTCTTCAGATGAAACTAAATAAGGAACCAGACAATATTCTTAAGATAAAGTTGGTTCAAAGATAAAAGGATGTCATGAGATGATAATTAATAGAAAAGATTTTTATTTTTTAGATAAAGTGTACATTGATTTAAAGAATTGAGAAGCTCCTTCTAGAAAACCTATTTGGGGATATAGCAAAGTTATTCTGACAAAAGGGGTTTAGGAATTGATGACTCCTTGTAATAAGGTTGCTGCAGAGATCTGGTTAATGCCAGACAAAGCCATTGATTTTGATCTGACGAGACATATATGTTGTCACTCAGCCATTACATTTTATTCCTTAGTAGCTGGAGATAGAAATTAGTGAGGAAAAAAACTTAAAGTAACAACATAAATTTCATTTGTTAAAAGGAAATTTAACCTTTTAGCATTTAAACCAACCATATTTGGCCCAATTATTCTGCCATTTTTATCTTCAAACCAGCCAAATTTGGCCTCTCACATGGATCCCACAAAGACTTTCTAAAAATAAACAATCAAAATCTCAAAGCTACAAAATAATACATAATTCAAAACAATGTGAATAAATAAGTGCTACAATTGGCAGAGTAATCTGAATGCTAAAGAGTTAAAGAACCCAATTTTATATATTTTGAAATAACAAATTACTTCAGTTGTAGCACAGCAAAGATAGCTGAATTACGTCCCTTTGCTGGCAAACACCACCAGATGGCGAAGATAGTTGAATTACGTCACTTTGATGAGATAGGCCACCAGGTGGCGTGACAGCTGACACCAATATATTCGAACGTTTGGCGTCCTCTGCTTATTTTGCAATTTTGGTACACCAGCATGACCGCAGCCACTTGGCTGAAACACATAAATAAATAAATAAATAAATAGGAGCACAATCTTTCTGCTGCCTAAATGCCACGGACCGCATACGGTTACTGTCGTTCTAACGACATCTGCCCAAGCTGATTTATCATCGTTGTCACAATGACACCTGCTATGAATTCGTTACAGTAAGTGCCATCCGTGAACCAAATGTTTTCTACTGCACACAGATTTCTGTTACTTTTACAACCATCTCTCACGACTAGCAGAGGTAAAGGACTTGGACCGCAACCCTTTTCGATATTTTTTATTTCTTTAGGTTTTTTTTTTCTACAGAAACTTACCTTTTCGACTGCAGAGATTCCGAATCTGCAAAAAAAAAAATCGGTGTTCCAAAATTTGGGGCAAGACTACCAACCGTCCCCCTCCTCAAACCACCCTTTCTTTAACTTTTTTTTTCGACACAAACCCCGGGAATACGGGGAAGAATCTGCAAAAATCGACATTTCTAAATTACCCCCATCCCCATTTCCTTCATTTTAAACTTTTCTTGGAATTTTTTTTTCAAAATATGCAGAAAAATACGGAGACTATGATTCTGAAAAAAATTTCCAAACATCTTTATAAAATTTTTTTTAAGAGTTTTTTTTTTCTAAATTATGCGGGAAAATACAGACATTATGATTC
>NW_026396787.1:0-1784 GCF_001194135.2 Octopus bimaculoides | reverse complement strand
CTTGACCCAAGCTCAAAATCAAAAAATAATTAGTGTAATAGGTGTAAAACAACTTGCTGTGAATATATATGTGTGTGTGTGTGTATATATATATATATATATATTGATACGGACGCCGATAAATAAAAATAATGTTATGTCCCTATTCCCCGAGCTGAGTTTGAAACCGTATTCTGCTTGTTGAGGACAATGGTATTTCCTTTGTCCTGTCAACAAGCACAGTTATTTATAGCGTAGGAGTATGATCTCTGACCCTTTCCGGTCATTGAAAGTTCAGAAAAACAAGTAGGAACTGTACTAAACTGACCCAGCTTTGGAGGGGTAACGTAGGACTGTTGGGTACGGTATCTGTCATAAATACGAGAGCATAGATTTGGGAATCGCAGTTGGTGTAAAGGCCAGCAGCCAGTAAAGGAGCCAGATGGAATTGCAGTCGGTGTACAAGCGATCAGCCAGTGAAGGACGAGTGTGTGACAGCCAGCACTGAGTGAAGAGAAGCAAGATGAACAGAGAGGCTGACAGAAAGAGACTGAGAGAGAGAGGCTATTGTCAGAAGGTACCAGTCAGCAGAAATGGATAGAGTCTGAGAGAGAGATGGAACTGTTGTGGCAGGCAGAAGATTGTAGTAGACTACGTTGGTCAGTTCTTGTCATTGTAGTGGGAGATTTGAAGGAAAGGAAATTCTTGCGGTGAAGGTTTGTTTGCATTTCTTTAAAGAAAAATGTACTTTGTTGTTACATGTTTTAAAAGAAAAAGAACTTCGTTAACTCTTGTTAATTGTGATGTTAACTGGTTGAAAAGAAAGAACTTTTGTTAACTGTGTTAAAAGAGAGGAAAAGAAAAGTAAAACAAAAGAAACAAAAAGAACTTGTAATTGACTCTTGATACACGAATTTTGATTGTAAACTTTATGATTATGTGAATTGATTGTAGACTTTGTAATTGTTCTGAAACTTTGTTAAATGCTTGGAAACGCTATTGTTACATGTATTATTTCAGAAGCAAGTACTATGTTATTGAATTATTGTTATGCAATGTTGTTTTGTATTTATGATGTAAAAAAAAAGTTAGTTTGACTATTCAACATATGGTCTGTGTTATTTCTTCGTTTCTGTTGGCATCGTTACGTGCACCGGCTGGGCTTAGTAGCGGCGAACATCCCGACTCATTGAGCGTTGACATTCGCACGCGCGAGTTTTCTCTTCATTGAGGTGCTTCGCGCAGGCGTTCGTAACAATATATATGTGTGTGTGTGTGTGTGTGTGTGTGTGTGTGTATATGTATATATATATATATATATGTGTGTGTGTGTGTGTATATATGTATATATATATATGTGTGTGTGTGTGTGTGTGTGTGTGTGTGTGTATATATATATATATATATATATATTAAAACAGTAAGGTAAAAAATTGGATATTAATTAATATCAATTTAATACCAATGAACCAGCACATTGAAAGAATCAGGAGTTCAGAAAAATTATGAGATCTCAAAGGATTATTGTATATGTATATATAAAGGAGACCACTAGGTGGATGGCTAATGTGCTAGAAGAATGTGATCTTCTAGAACATTAGCCATCCAACTAGTAGTCTTCTTTATATATGTACATATATATATATGTATGTTGTTGTTGGCACTCCGTCACTTACGACGTCGAGGGTTCCAGTTGATCCGATCAACGGAACAGCCTGCTCGTGAAATTAGCGTGCAAGTGGCTGAGCACACCAGAGACACGTGTACCCTTAAAGTAGTTCTCGGGGATATTCAGTGTGACACAG
>NW_026396786.1:0-449 GCF_001194135.2 Octopus bimaculoides | reverse complement strand
TATATATATATATATACACACACACACACACACACATATACATGCATATATATATATATATAACTTGAATCTTTGTTTCTGGGCTAATTGTTCTTGAATTGCTTTCCTGGTCAACAGCAGAACAATGAAATAAATTAAACATTTTTTAATTGTCAACCAGACCGGAACTGTCTCTCCTTGATTTTACCGGCATTCCAGATTTTGTTGTCATTTTATGACTTTTCTCTGGATGACAGAGAACAACTATTAGTTGTTTATTATTATTTATTATTATCATTACTATTATTATTATTATTATAATTTTTGATTTATTATTATTGACGTTGTTGTTAATATTATTATTATTGTTATTATTAGTTCCTGACCGACTTTTGATCCAATTAATTGTGACAGTCATTACACTACTGCTGCTGCTGCTGCTGCTGCTGCTGCTACTACTACTACTACTA
>NW_026396785.1:0-315 GCF_001194135.2 Octopus bimaculoides | reverse complement strand
ATAACATGAAATTAGTTACCCGATAGTAAGAATTCAAATAAAGTAGCTCCACAAAGGGCTTTAATACATTTCCAGAGTGTATAGAACATAGGAGAAAATACTAATAAGGTATGTATACTAAAATCGTAAAGCATGTTACGTAATAACAGGCTAATCAGATATGAGATAATAACAATTCAAAGTAAATAACTCTGAAAAGGGCTTTTGTGCGTTCCCAGAGAATATTACCCTCAGCAGCGCTAGTGTTGGTATATTCGTGACTTAATCACTAACAGAAATAAGTGGATCTATTGTTTAGGAAAATACTATTTACTT
>NW_026396784.1:0-668 GCF_001194135.2 Octopus bimaculoides | reverse complement strand
ATATATATATATAGGACAGCTGCGACATAAGCCACGTCTTTCTACTCCAACATTTTGAAAATCGGTGTTAACACTGAAACCGGTTAAGACATTGAATATATTAATACAAAATATTTTAGCTTTTATCAGTGCGTTTTCAACATGTTTTTTTTCCTATATATATACAGATGTATATATATATATTTTCATATATATATAGTTATATATAAATATGAGTCTGTGTGTGTGAGTGTGTGTAAATATATATATATATTCACATTTAAAGATGAATAGATGCATCTATACGTGCACGTATACAAAATACGTACGTAAATTTTATATAGGTGCATAGATACATAATTACATGGGGTCATGCATACATACAAGCATAGAGAGAGCATGTATTCGGTACGTTACAGAAGCTTTTATTCTAAAAGAAATTTAATGTAGCGGGTGGGGGCATGTATACAGTGGCGTGGATTAGATAAAACTAGTTCAAATTATACTTTTAAAAATGCATGCAATGCCATACAAGTGCACGTCGTGGAGTCGTCGCGAATGCTGCGTTTAAACATACATGTCTACACACACACACATACATAGCTGTACGTACTTAGATATGTTAATTTTGACGTTTATATGCAAACATATGTATGTATATCTATATCTATATATATATATATCTATAT
>NW_026396783.1:0-341 GCF_001194135.2 Octopus bimaculoides | reverse complement strand
ACACACACACACACACGCGCGCGCACACACACACACACACATGCACACACGTGTACATACATACAATCATACATACATGCTGGTTTTCTCAGGACTAAGTCAACTTTTCCACTTTGATGTAACAAAATGAAAGCTTTGTATATATGTAAAGCTATGTCTGTAGGTATGTTTATATGTATGTTTATATGTATGTATGTATGTATGCATCTATCTATCTATCCATATATACATATATATATATGCACACACATACACATATATACATACATACATACATACATTGGTGGATGGAGAATAGATACATACATACATATATACATACGTGCATACAGACAGACAGA
>NW_026396782.1:0-382 GCF_001194135.2 Octopus bimaculoides | reverse complement strand
TATATATACAGATATATACGTATATATGTGTATGTATGTATGTATGCATCTATGGGTATGTGTGTATGTACGTAGGTAAGTATATAAGTAGGTTTGTATATGTATGTGTGTTTGGGTATAAATATGTCTCTCTTTCTGTGTATATTGATATAAATTTTGTGTGATATCAATAACTCCAAAACTGTAAATGAATTTTTATATGCAAGTATGGTGTTTGTCTTTCAGAATAAATGGATGTAAATTATTACGAATTGGTATAATTTGAATTGGTATGGTCAATAACATTTTATTGTATTCTAGCAAATATTCTTGCATAACTCATTGTATCTGTTTACATATATGTATATGTATATGTATATGTATATGTATATGTATATGTATA
>NW_026396781.1:0-234 GCF_001194135.2 Octopus bimaculoides | reverse complement strand
AGCAGTGAGCACTTTCACTTCTGACAGCTAATAGCATGACAGTGCCAACACTCGTCATCGTAACCGACGGAGAGCCAGGTCAGAAGAAAATTAATATGTATATAATTTCGGGATTAATCCTGTCTATTAATCAGATGTTAAGTATCCCATTCATAGGATTTGAGCGTGGGTATTTCTTTAACACTCACCTCCAACCGCTAACTTTTTGTATATCATTTTTATAAAAAAAGAAGT
>NW_026396780.1:0-373 GCF_001194135.2 Octopus bimaculoides | reverse complement strand
GGGAAGGCATGGGTGGAGTGTGGGTTAGGCTGAGGGTGGGGGTAGAGATATGTAGTGTGGATATCCTTTACGCCTTGTTAAACTACAAGATCGTTAGATGTAGACAATTACGTTAAATACAATATTACCAATTGACGGTATACCGTTAACTCCATAAATTACATTTAAGTATATTGTATTTTATGGAATTGTATTACGTGCAGGCTTGAATGTAAGGGCCGGAGTATATATGCATGTATGTATGTGTGCATGCAAGTACGTATGTATACACCTCAATATATATATCTTGTATATCTATAAGCATACAAATACAGAAACACTATTTGTTTATATATAAATGTATGTGTACGTGTATATATATATATATATATAT
>NW_026396779.1:0-327 GCF_001194135.2 Octopus bimaculoides | reverse complement strand
ATCGACTTAATCCGTTTGTCTGTCTTTGTTTGTCACCTCTGTGTGTAGCCGCTTGTGGGTAGTAAAGAAATAACACACATTTATATATATATATATATACACATACATTTATATATATGTAGACATATATACATACATAAATATATATATATATAAATATATATATATATGTATTTATGTATATATATATAAATGTATATGTATAGATGCATATGTATATGAATGTATATATATATATAAATGTATATATATATATGAATGTATATAAATTGTATATAAAAATAAATTGCTGAGTGATACCCAACATGGCTTTCGACCAGGTAGGAG
>NW_026396778.1:0-451 GCF_001194135.2 Octopus bimaculoides | reverse complement strand
GTTACTCTTGATATTTCTCCCAAATGGGATTATGAACCAGACTTTATTATTTTTATTATTATCATCATGGTTATTAATATCGTTTTTAAAAAATTTTTAATTGCTTAAGTTGTGTTTATGGGGGTATCTTGGTTTATTTCCTTTATTTTCATTGTGTTTATTCCTCTTATTATTATTACTACTGCTGTCACTTGTTTTAGTAATGTTGGTATCACTTTCAATATAGGAGACCCTTTCTCTATACCCGGCCTTATTCAATGCTGCATTATAGAAATGAGCTTCATTATTGAAGACCCTATTGTTAGCAGATAATTTGGAGAGTCTTAAAGAGATGTTTTTAACTAAATTCTCAATGATAGCCCTAGGGTGGTTACTTTATTTATTTATAAACTTTAGGTTCATTAGGGGTTTGTGGTATGGTCTATATGTCTCATTCTTAATATCTAACGTT
>NW_026396777.1:0-210 GCF_001194135.2 Octopus bimaculoides | reverse complement strand
TTTATATATATATGTATATAATATAGATACATACATACATATTATACATGCATCCATACATAAATATATGTATATATACATACGTACATGTATATATACATTCATACGTTTATGTATGTGTATATACATATTTATATATTATATAGATACATACGTACATGCATTATATACTTACATATTATACATACATACATAAATATATGTATATAT
>NW_026396776.1:0-395 GCF_001194135.2 Octopus bimaculoides | reverse complement strand
TACTTCCTCCTCCACCACTGTTAGGATAATTTTAATTGTTGGAATGCAGCACTTGTCTCTATTCATCTCAAGCAGACGCACGCGTGCGTTCACATACATGCATTTACATGCACTCCAATTTTATTTGCTTCTTTTAGATTTCTTTTTATTTAATCTCTCTCTCTCTCTCTTTCTATGTTTCTATCTATTTTCCAGACTCTACATCTCGTTCTCTCTTTGTTTCCCCTCTCTCACATTCTTCCCCCTTCTTTCACACTGGCTTTCCTTTAATCTCTTTACCTTCACTCTTTTGTTCTCGTATTTTTTTGTCAACCTGCCCTTCTCTCCTATATATCTACCTCCATCCCTATCTATCTATCTATCTATCTATCTGTCTGTCTGTCTGTCTGTCTGTC
>NW_026396775.1:0-522 GCF_001194135.2 Octopus bimaculoides | reverse complement strand
CGTGCATGTAAAAGTCTCCATTCCGATAATGGGAAAAGTCTGAATTCACGTTCATTTTCAATTAACTTCTCTCTATATCCATTATTATTTCAATTTTTCTTTTTACCTTTCTTCTATTTTCTATATGTTAACGCCAGCCTTGAAACAGATCAGCTCGCTAACAATTAGTGTGAAAAGTTAGTGTCCTGGACGGTTTGGAAGAAATCTGGCTCCTTGCTTATAATGCACAGCCTTTCGTTTATTTATTTATTTATTTATTTATTTATTTATTTATTTATTTATACGTTCGTTCATTCAGTTATTCATTCATTGGTATCTCTTCTTTTTTTGTCATTCAGTGGCTGGCCCATTCATTCATAATGTATTAATTCAAATACACAAACACACACACATACAAGTCAAAATACATAGATGTATATACTGACATTTTAATTCCATTGATGTGAATGCATCCACGCACTCAAAATATATTCCCCTTTATATCCAAACACACGTATCTATTTCTATTCTCAGTGCTTTTTT
>NW_026396774.1:0-828 GCF_001194135.2 Octopus bimaculoides | reverse complement strand
TTTTTTGTTCTTTTCTTCCTTCAGTCTTAATCTTTAGTCGTCATGTTGTGTGGTGTGGTGATGAGTGTTATTTTCCATTCGTGTTTTCTGTTGAGGCTCGGTCTGTCTAATGCTATGTGTTTAGCCTCTGTGATCTAAGCGTCGTGTCAGGTCTAAGCGTTGATAATGCTTTGACTTCTATGCTATTGACTGAGTCTTTATGTTCTGCTTGAGCATGTTGGTAGAGCACTGACGAGCCTTTCTCTTTGAGCTCTCGCCGGTGTTCACCTATACGCTCTCTTGTTCAGCATGTTGTCTCTCCAATTTAAGTAGTTGTCATGCTTCTGCACCGTCCCTCAGTATAAGCTATACACTATATTTCTAACCTTACGGTTAACCTGTGGGTTCATCCTACATACAGTCCAATTGTTCACCGTACATGAGGACCTATCGAAGGGATAAGTTCTACAGATCAGTAATATATAATTATGCTCATTACTCAAAATCCTGGTGTGCTACAACAATTCTAAGTTCAGATTCGTAATCAGCGTACTCGATTTAGTTTGGTACAGCACCATTTGTCTGGGTAGCAGACAATAAATCTTTTTTTATTGCCCAGTGATATTTCTAACTGAAAATATCATACACGCATGGAGTCGCGATTTTATGCACCCAACAAAATATTATTGTTAAGCTGAAACTGTTGTTAATGTAAAAAGAAATGGAACGGTGAAACTATTTTTTCGTTTTCTGCAAAACCAACGTTTTGAACTTAAGACACTTTTGCATAATAGCAACGATATGTATTTATGTAGATAGATAGATAGATAGATAGATAGATAGATAGAT
>NW_026396773.1:0-1969 GCF_001194135.2 Octopus bimaculoides | reverse complement strand
TTGTTTTGAATTAATCATGGATTATCTTCATAGCTTTGAGATTTCAATGACGTGATTGTTTTATTCTTAGAATGACATTGTAGGGTAAGTGTGAGAGGTTGGATGTGGCCAGTTTGAACATAAAACAGGTAGAATATTTTTTGGGCTGGATATGGTCGGATTCAGTACTAAAGGTTTATATATCTATCTACGAAGCAACAAGGGAGACCTCTGCATGGTGGTTAGTCCTGTTAGAAATAGCAGCCAAATCTCTGTCAAACCACATGTCTTATCTATTTCTATCCCCTTTGCATTCAGATTACTTTGTAAAATGTAATCCTTATTTATTCACATTGTTTTGAATTAATCCTGGATTATCTCCATAGCTTTGAGATTTCAATGAGGTGATCGTTTATTTTTAGAATGACATTGTTGGATAGGCGTGAGAGGCCAGATCTGGCCAGTTTGAATGTAAAACAGGTAGAATATTTGAGGAGGATATGGCTGGTGGTTTAAATGCGAAAGTGTTGAGGTCTCTGGTTCAAATCCCACTCTGTCTCATCTTGAGCAAGTTGCTTTTACTACAATCTCAGGAGTTGGTTCATGCCCTCTCGGTGAAACTGGTTGATGTTAACTGCATAGTGGCCCCATCTAGTGGATATTATACTTGTAATTCTAAAAAATAGGGCCTTGTTACATGATATATGATGCTGACCCAACAGGAAGATTTTATGTTAAAGGAAAACATGTCTATGGAATACTCACCCATGTAGGGTTGGGACATTGTATAGGTCAATGGGCTACCTCATATTGATGGCCATTTTGTATCTTTACATTGTGGCACCATATAAAAAGCACCCGGTACACTCTGCAAAGTGGTTGGCATTAGGAAAGGCATCCAGCTGTAGAAAGTATGCCAAGGTGGACAATGGAGCCTGGTGCAGCTCTCCAGCCTTGCCAGCCCCAGTCAAACAGTCCGACCCATGCCAGCATGGAAAACGGACATTAAATTATGAAGACGGTGATGGTGATGGTGATGATGATGATGATGATGATGACAGGTCCACAATTCATCCTTGTAGGGAAATACTTATGTCATATTTGTGCAGATGCACCATCTTGTCACTAAGGTCTCCTCGACCAGGTTCAGAAGCAACTCCTTTATTTGATTGGTCCCTGTCTTGCTTCTGCTCTGCAACCTTTAATCACATTGACATGACATCAGTTTGCCTTAGTCTTTTCTATTGCTATTACCACACAGGAGTGGAGGCGCAATGGCCCAGTGGTTAGGGCAGCGGACTCACGGTCATAGGATCGCGGTTTCGATTCCCAGACCGGGCGTTGTGAGTGTTTACTGAGCGAAAGCACCTAAAGCTCCACGAGGCTCCGGCAGGGGATGGTGGTGGCGAACCCTGCTGTACTCTTTCACCACAACTGTCTCTCACTCTTACTTCCTGTTTCTGTTGTGCCTGTAATTCAAAGGGTCAGACTTGTCACACACTGTGTCACGCTGAATATCTCCCCGAGAACTACGTTAAGGGTACACGTGTCTGTGGAGTGCTCGGCCACTTGCACGTTAACTTCACGAGCAGGCTGTTCCGTTGATCGGATCAACTGGAACCCTCGACGTCGTAAGCGACGGAGTGCCAACAACAACACAGGAAGTGCTCTGATGAACTTCCTCTCTTAGTTCCAGATCACTTTGAGCCATCTCACCTGACTCAAAAACTCACATTGCCTTCATCCAAACGCTGTTGTATTTCCACGACTAAGCAGGTCTTTCTATGACTGTAGCTTTTTTCCCTTGAACTGCCAGACTTTGGAACACTCTTCCAGCTCATTGTTCTCCCTCTTCTTATGAGCTGAACGCTTTCAAATCTAAAGTAAATCCGTTCCTTCCATCTCAATATCTCTGTCTTCAGAGTCCCTTACACTTAGTCGCTTCTCACTTTGTTTGGGAATCACATATACATACATACATACATAAAAA